>NC_079205.1:43434348-43734348 GCF_026745355.1 Beta vulgaris subsp. vulgaris | reverse complement strand
GAGGCACGTTTACTCTTCTGATCATAACTTTTGGTGTGGTTATTAAAATCGAGTAATTCAAACAGATTCGGAAACAATACTTGAAGAGCTTTCCAATGATAGGTGACACATCCCGAGGAGACTTCTAGTCAACGAGTTATGCTTTTCGGAAGATTGCACCGTTTCTCCTGGAATCTGTCACGCGTACGCGCGGATCACTAATCCGCCCATTAATGATTTATTTAAGACTTTTCTTATCTTGTAAATTACTTTCCTAGTCATATTAGGTTATTGAATATTATTTAGATTATTTTTCACTCTTTCTCTCTCCTCCTTTTCTCACGTTATTTTGAGTTCTAGGTTTTAGTTTGCTTCCTTTTTCTCTCTAGTTTTTTTTAGAAAAACCCTAGTTTTTATTCTTCTCCCTTAATTCATGAGTTTCATTAGTTTCTTTCCTTGATTTCTTTGATTATGCTTTTCTTGGTAGATTTATATTTCATTATTTATTTCATGATAGAGTAGTTTTTATTTCTAGGATTTGGGAATCCATGTTTATAAGATATGATTATTGATTGATATTTATTCATGGTTTGATTAGTTATTCATTTCTCTAATTGATTAGTGTTTTATTGTTAATCTTCCAATTTGATCAATTATTTGTTAAATATTATTAATATCGAGTCATAGATCAAGAGATAGTACTCTTTAGAGGCTTACATACAATTAGCAAATCTGATTATGTTGAGCGACCGTACTAGCATATGTTGATTTGAGAGCGTTAATGCCTGACCAAGGATTAACCTGTGCTCTAGATATCTGATTGATTAAATTATTGATGATATTTTGATAGATTATAGTTATATACATGGTGAACCATTACCCTAGATCCTTTTTAGTTTGATTTTCGTAGTTTAATTAGTTTAGAACTTTAATTCAAATATCTGTGATCTTGTTTAGTTTCTCTATACCTTATCAACTAGATAAAACGACCATCTCTCTGTGGATTCGACTCTACTTACCCTATTACATTGTTAGAAGGTTTTGCAGGAATTATTTTTGGCGGGTGTACGACAACCTATCAAATTTTGGCGCCGTTGCCGGAGAGACGGTATTGTTTTATTTAGTTTTTATTGTTGGTGATACTAAACTGTATATATTTTTTTTTCTTCCTTTTGTGAATAGTTTTTTTTCCCCTATCTAAGTGTGCTGTAATGGAGTCATATAATTATAGTTCAGAGGGGGATGATTTTTCTAATCATCAAGGGCAGTATGATTATTTTGAGTATTATAATGCGAATTATTACGTTTATGATACATCATATGATTGTCAAAATTTACAAAATCTGTGCATGAATTCTTATGAATACCCAATGTTATCAACCTGATAAGAATAATTATTTTCAACCTGAAATATCAGAGCGTCAGGAACTTTTTAACATGATGAAAGAGTATATTGTTAAACAACATGAAGATTTAAATGAATTAGCTCATGATTACCAAAACATAGCGAAATCTCTTGAATTTCTTGCTGTGCAGCAATCTACCAACCAACAGGTGATACTTGATGATATTGATATTAGTGTTGAGAACTATAATTCGAAAGAGAAAGACGTTGATTTGTTTCATGATAATTTTGTAGAAGGTAAGGGTGCTGTAATTGGTGGAGTTCGTAGTTTGTGTCTCTATGTTAATAAATCCATAGTTGAGAGTGACGTGTCTGACACTTTTTCGATAAACTTTTCATCCGCATATGAGTCTAAAGTTGAGAGTGAAATAGTGCATGAGTCCTTGTCGGTTCCATCTGATATTGTTTTTGAGTCTCATGCACTAGTGGAAAAATAAGGAAGGTCTGCGCTAAAAAAGGCCCTTAGGGCTGTGCTTTTTGATAGCAGCCCTTTCCATAGCAGCCCTTCACTTTTTAAGTAGGGTTGCGCTTTTGAAACGCAGCCTTTCACAACGAAGGGCTGCGCTTTTAACAAAAAACACAGCCTTCATGCTTAGAAGGGTTGCGCTTTTTACCTAAAAGTGCAGCCCTTCAACAAGTGAAGGGCTACGTTTTTAGGTAAAAGCGCAGCCCTTTTAAGCATTAAGGGCTGTGTTTTAAAAAAGCGCAGCCCTTCTTAAGGTGAAGGGCTGCAGCCTTTAGAATAGAAGGGCTACGCTTTTACCTAAAAACGCAGCCCTACTTAACAGAAGGGCTGCACTTTTTTTACAAGCGCAACCTTTTAAGGTTAGAAGGGCCGCGTTTGTTGAAAAAAGCGCAACCCTTGTTTAAATTTTTTTTTTTGAAAATTAAATCTGCTGCACACCCCCCAGCCCACCCCAGCCCTTCCCACCCCCACACCCTGCCAGCCTGCCCTTCCCACACCCTGCCCACCCCAGCACACCCCCACACTGCCCACCCAGCCTCCCACCCCACACCTGCCGCCTTTCCTTCCCACCCCACACCCTGTCCACCCTGCCACCCTGTCCACCCTACCCACCCCCAGCCCACCCTGCACACCCCTGCACACTCCCTGAGACCCCTGCACACCCCAACCCACTCTGTACACCCCTGCCCACCCTGCACACCCCTGCCTACCCCCTGCCCACCCGGACACCCTGCGCACACTTCACACCCGCCACCCCCTCCACCCAGCAGCCCCACACCACCCCACCCCCACCCCCACCCAAAACTTCCCTTCGACACAAAAAACCAATGAAATATGCAATAATATATGACAAGTGGAGAAAGGTAATAATTAACTTCATTATTTAAATGTAAAAAGTGTACATAGAATTGATACAAACTAGTAGATTCGAGCTAAAATGTATCATAAGCAATCATCGGTAATGTGGGACGCCAACTTATCCCGAACTTCATCTATTTCTTCTTTGGTGAAGTTCCTCAAACTTGGTGTGGAATTATTCTTATAAACCTTGCAAAACAACCAAGGAATAAACACATATATAAAATTCAATCATTTTACCGTAGTTAGTAGTTCTAAAAATGACATATACCTTCCGAAATTCAATCAAAAACAAATGCAAGCCTAAAACTCTACAACTAGTTATAATATATCTCATTTATCATATTCAAAAAGAAATGAGTTAAATGACTCGGAATAAGAATTGGACGCAAAAGGCATAAATAGGCCTAAATCACATTTATGTTCCCGATATACAACCAACAACAAATGCAAGCCTAAGAATCTAAACAATAGTTATTATACCTCATATAATCATGTTCAAAGAAAATTTGGGGTTAAATGACTCGATAAGTACGATTTGGGAGCGAAAAGGCAAAATAGGCCAAATGACCTTTTCGTTCCGAATGCAACAACAACAAATGCAAGCCTATAATCTACACAATAGTTATATTATCCTCATATAACATGTTCAAAGAGAATTTGGGGTTAAATGACTCGATAAGTACATTTGGGAGCGAAAAGGCAAAAATAGGCCGAAATGGCCTTTTCGTTCCCGAAATGCAACAAACAACAATTGGAAACCTAAAAATCTACACAATAGTTACATTATGCCTCATATAATCATGTTCAAATGAATTTGGGGTTAAATGAATCAATAAATACGATTTGGAAGCGTAAAAGGCAAAATAGGCAGAAACTAACATATACTAATTAAATAAGTTACATGCATTTTGAAGATCATCAACTTTTGTGCAATGGTTGATGATATCGAACATGAACCTCATGATGTAATACCCACACGCAAGTCCACCTTCTTGTTGTAGACACTAAATTCACCAAAGGATGCAATAAATGACATTGATGTTAGATGTGTATTATGTGTTTCTATATAAGGAAAAAAAATTAGTCATGTTACCTCGACTGAATGCCAAACAGGAGATTTTGGTGCTCGAAGTCCTATTGCATTAACATCCTTCATCACACTACATCAATACATTATTATAAGATTAGATGTACATTTAATATTAATAAGTGCGCATATATTGAGTTTCGATTAGGCTACCTATTTAACAATGATTTGACTAGTAAGGACCGTGTGTTGTTTACGCAAAGAATCAAAGTGGTAGGCTTCGTTACGTGACAAACATATCGCAATCAGTGTCCAATGATTCCTACAATAATAAAATATAGTTATTATTAATTGTAGAACAACTAATAGGTCAATTTAATTAAAGTAAAGTGAGTTTAAGAAGCATACGTTCAATAAGGAAGAAGAATGATCTTATATCCAAGACGAGAACATGCTTTCAAAGAAGCTTAGATCTTTACTCCTTTTGTTTCTTAAGCAACTGTCATCTCGTACTATGCTTGGACATAACCAACCAAACATTGGCTCACTAGATGCAATCAATATTGTATAATACGCTGAGAAATCATATTGATTAAAAGAAAACTTACTTATTATGGAAGTTAGTTGAATTGAAAACTACTTAAGGCATATGTATATATAATGTATATTTAATTTATAACTAAAGTATTACCTCATGAATGTTTGTATCATGGAAACATTCAACTCTTCCACATAAGAATTCTTTAATATCAAGCTTAGAAATGAAGGTCGATGTATCCTCAAAGTAGTGGAATTGTGGTGCGACAACTGAATCTCAATATTGCTTCATCGTCTACATCGCTAGCGCACTCATGTACCAAAAGCACGGAGAATAAGGCCTTGCACCTCTATCTCCGTAATGAGTGGACACTTTGCCATAGAAACATTTTCTTTCTCCACTTTCGTCACTCATCACGTCGGCCTTCCTCAGGTGAACATGCCTTCTTTCCCTTCGTCGGCCTTCCCAACCTAGTAATTAGTTAAATTAAAAGATATTATGACAATCATATATAGGAACTATAAAAAAACAATATATATATATATATATATATATATATATATATATATTATATATATATATATTATCATTGTACCTCATCTGATAACCGCACCAATGCACGCGGCCATAGAACATAACTGCCAAGGGCATCAGTCACTGATGTAGACCAACTTCTGCATTCGGCAGCGGAAGAGGTAATTCTTCGAAACCGGCACAATCTCTGAAACGCTGACCACATAGTGAATATCAGCGACTGCCTGGTTGTGCAATCGTACCCGGCCCCTCAGGGGTTGTGCTTGGCCATAAGCAACGAGAATGAAACTGCATGACCATCTCCTCGAGCTAATAGCTCACATGGTGTCTCTTCCTTTTAAAAAAACATCTTTATAGTTAGTCTATGAAACAACATATATATAGTAAGAATTTCATGCATTTAAGAACAATAGTTGTGATATTAAGTGATTACCGTGAACTCCGGAACTGGATCAGGCTGCGTAGGTTAAAACACTGCCTCTGAAAGCACCAAAAGTCGGTAAGCCCATTGCGCCAAAATGGCGTTGAAATTCTGATCATCTCCCTCTGAGCTCCTCCCGAATTGCAGCTTTCATAGCCTCCACATCTATGAAGCTGCCGAATTCACACTGGAGGCACTGGATTTTACTAGTAGTGTATTGATCACCATACACCTTTCTCACCCCGAGGCGGACACCTCCTACGCCCCTCACACGTCCATATTGGTCCCGTCCTAAAGTCTCGTGTAAGGCATCAACTTGTCCTTTAGGAGTGAACTCACCAGTTGCCTCCTTTTCCTTCAAGCCAATCTACATAAGGATAAGAGAGATATGCTCGTGAGCGCACAAGTTATATTATTATACCTTATAAAATATAATATGTACTTACAATGGCATTAGCTATCTGTTGTGGTTCCGGGATCAGGCAATTCCTTTGCATCAACCCCATGCATCGAACACCACCAATCGAGCACTCTATCTGGTTGCCGAGGCTGTGCAACTGTCGTCCTAGAGCTAGCCCCCATTGTCGTTGTCGACCCTATTGTGGGGTAATGGCTATACATCCACGTATCTCTCGCCTGACCGTACGACTGAGCACCCAGATGGATAGTACTTCCTAGCTTTTGCATCCGCTACTTTTCTCACGAGTGCCTGAAACACACAATTATAAATAAAGGTTAGGTATGGTGTTATACAATAATACTGGATCTAAGAGTATTTAATCTTAGCTATTAAAATATTCTTACAACAGCTTTCGGGGTTGTTTTTTGTGCAACAAATGCTGCCACTCCTCAGGTGTGATATGCCTCCATATCTGATATGGTAACTTGGAGGGTGCCTCAAATGATGTGTCCGGTGAAGCCTCAGAACCGGTTGTGTTTCTCCGCGTATGTTCTTCTTCTTTGTACCCAACTTTTCTCCGTTGTGATCCACCCCGACACTAACTTGGCCTTGAATCTCTGAATCTCTGGCAACCGCGGATAGAAACACATTTCTTGGCTTATCATTTTCAATATTGAATTGATTCTACAAAAAACGCATTTCAAAATTAGTAAATATTAACATATATTTAACTAAGTGTTAAGATTCTAAACATTATTGTACGCGAAGCTTACCATAGTATCTTCCCAAATCATCTTTTTCAAAGACTCGGGTACCTCTTTCCATGAGTGGAGAATGGAGAGCTTATGCATGCAAATCCAGACTTACATGACATACTTTTGACGCCATTTTCCACAAGGTTGCCCCAAATGATCGTACTCCAAAGTTATTAGGGTGGGTTTCCCTAGTGACTTTGTAGGTCCCCTTCCTTTTCTCTTTTTCGTCGCCAATGACTACATATCCCTTTGTGCATCTTTTTCTTCACGGCGAGCTCGAACCAATTTACCCCGCTCCTTTTGGTAATCGAAAGACTCATCCTCGGTAGTGTGTTCCGCACTCGTATCCATATGCACCTCCGCCATGTCCCTGAAATTGTACAAACATACGCATTAATAAAAAAATTAAAATTAACATTTAGGGGAGGGGGCTGTGCAGCACGACAATGGGGGAGGGGAGGGTGTGCAGAGGGGCAGTGGGGGAGGGGGTTGTGTGCAGGGGCAGGGAGAGGAGGGTGTGCAAGCAGTAGGGGCAGGGCAGTGGGGGGGGTGTGCAGGCAGTAGGGGGTAGGGCAGTGGGGCAGGGCAGTGGGAGGGTGTGCAAGCAGGAGGGGAAGTGGAGGGTGTGTAGGGGAGTAAGGGAGTGCAGCAGGGAGGGGATTGTGTGCAGGGGAAGTGGGGAGGGGCTGTGTGCAGGGGCAGTGGGGAGGGGCTGTGTGCAGGGGGGCTGTGTGCAGTACAGTGGGGGAGGGGAGCAGGGTGTGGGGAGAGCAGCAGTGCAATGCACTAGGGGAGGGGAGGGAGGGCAGTAAGGTGTGGGGAGGGTAGCAGTGTAGTGGGGGAGGGGAGGGGAGGGAGGGCAGCAGTGTAGTGGGGGAGGGGATTGCAGCAGGGTGTGGGGGGAGGGGAGGGGAGGGCAGCAGTGTAGTGGGGGAGGGGATTGCAGCAGGGTGTGGGGGGAGGGGAGGGGAGGGCAGCAGTGTAGTGGGGGAGGGGAGGGGATGGGGCAGCAACAAGGCAATGGGGGAAGGGGTGTGCAGCAGCAAGGCAGTGGGGGAGGGGGCAGCAACAAGGCAGTGGGGGGAGGGGGGTGTGCAGCAAAAAGGCAAAAATATACCCGAAAGGGCATCTTCGTTCCCGAAATGCAATCAACAACAGATACAATCCTATAACTTTACACAATAGTTACATTATACCTCATATAAGCATGTTCAAAGAGAATTTGGGGTTAAATGACTCGATAAGTACGATTTGGGAGCGAAAAGGACAAAATAGGCCCGAAATTCCCTTTTCGTTCCCGAAATGCAACCAACAACAAATGCATGACTATAACTCTACACACTAGTTACATTATACATCATATAATCATGTTCAAAGAGAATTTGGGGTTAAATAACTCGATCAGTACGATTTGGGAGAGAAAAGGCCAAAATAGGCCCGAAATGTCCTTTTCGTTCCCGAAATGCAACCAACAACAAATGCATGATTATAAATCTACACACTAGTTACATTATACCTCATATAATCATGTTCAAAGATAATTTGGAGTTAAATGACTCGATAAGTACTTGGGAGCGAAAAGGCCAAAATAGGCCGAAATGCCTTTTCGTTCCCGAAATGCAACAACAACAAATGCATGACTAAATCTACACATAGTTACATTATACCTCATATAACATGTTCAAAGAGAATTGGGGTTAAATGACTCGATAAGTACGATTTTGGGACGAAAAGGCCAAAATAGGCCGAAATGCCTCTTTTCGTTCCCGAAATGCAACCAACAACAAATGAAAGCCTATAAATCTACACACTAGTTACATTATACCTCATATAACATGTTCAAAGAGAATTTGGGGTTAAATGACTCGATAAGTACATTTGGGAGCGAAAAGCCAAAATAGGCTCGAAATGCCTTTTCGTTCCAAATGCAACCAACAACAAATAAAGCCTATAGCTCTACACACAGTTACATTATACCTCATATAACATGTTCAAAGAGAATTTGGGGTTAAATGACTCGATAAGTACGATTTGGGAGCGAAAAGCAAAATAGGCCAAAATCTACACAATAGTTACAAATTGGAGAAATTACACAGACCTGAGTTTATGTCTCATGATTTATTGACTTCCCCGTTTCTTAGGATCCTCAAGTACATGTATCCCTTCCGTGTGATCTACACGCATATAGTTCTCCGACGTATTCACATCATCTTCCACAGTAATTTAGGATAGGAAAGGGGGGAGGTCCTCAAATGCATCATATTCTTCCTCATTATCAACATCACCAATACCGAGGATACTCCTTTTACCAGGTACAACAATTGACCACTTATGATCAGCAGGATCAGTTACAAAAAATACTTGCTTGACTTGTGATGCAATTACAAATGGCTCCTCAGTTTCACGTAGACGACTAAGGTCAACAAGAGTGAAACCGCAAGGATCATCTTTCTTACACAACGTCGATTATTGTCAACCCACTTGCAACACAAGAGGCAAATATTAAAAGTACAGTAGTCCAGCTCCCATATTTCTTGTATTCGCCCATAATAGTTGCTTTCAGCATGTACAGGCGACTTATCTTTCGAGCTTGCATATTGTGTAGACGACGCCACAAGTGAAACACCACTATTTTGTTGCGATCTTGACTTAGATCTTGACGTTCAGTCCAAAACGTATACCCATTAATACATAACCCTATAAGAGCGTACAGCTTCACGAGGACCAAATGCTAACCACTTGACTGTTTCAGGAACACTTTCATCCAAATCATTGAGTACTCGTTTATGAAACCAATCAATGAAAGTCTTGTTATGCATTTGCGTCAATGCCCTCACTCCTTTTCCAGGATTGCTAACACGTAATTCCTCCATATGTTCACTTAAATAAGGATGGACATCTGGTACGTGATGCAATACAAATAAGTGAGCTTGTTTACGCTTTTCTACGGAAGGTGTGATCAATTTTGAACCAATTGTACCCTTGCCCTCAAGTCTGCCCTCGTGTCGGGATGTCGGAAGTCCAACAGGATCAACACTAGCAAAATACTCAGCCACAAAATTACTGATCTCTTCACCCACAATCCCTTGAATTATACTACCTTCTGGTTGTGCAGGATTCCGAACTTTATCCTTCAAAGTTCCCATATATCTCTCAAAAGGATAGCACCACCTCAAAAACACTGGACCACACAGCTTAATTTCTCGAACTAGATGGACAATGAGATGGACCATAATGTCAAAGAATGCGGGGGGGAATACATCTCAAATTTGCATAGAGTTTCAACTACTCTGGCTGCAAGAAATCGAGGGTCGACGGGTCTAGGACTTTGCTGCAAATTGAATGAAAAAATGAACACAGTTCTGTAATGGTGTGCCTCACATGCTTTGGAAGTATCCCACGAATTGCAATCGGTAAGAATACTTGCATCATGACATGACAATCGTGCGATTTCATACTCGATAACTTCAACTCACCATTTAAGGTAACAAAGCGCTTCATATTCGATGAGTAGCCAGTAGGGACCTTAATGCCATACAATGACTCGCAAAAAATCCGTTTCTCTGCACGCGACATCGTGTAGCAAGCTGGTGGCAAATAATTCTTCTCCGAATCCTCCACCTTCTTTTTCTTTTCTATTTCATCATCAACCCTTTCCTCCCTCTTTTCTTCTTCCTTCCTCCCTTTTCTGAGCCCACAACTCTGGTCGAACCCCTCTTTTTCCAAGTAAAGTCGTGACGCCTTAACATCTTTTGTCTTGTCCGGAATATTCATAAGTGTCGCGAAAATAGCTTCACAAACATTCTTCTCTATGTGCATGACATCCAAACAATGTCCGACCTTTAGATCTTTCCAATATGGGAGTTTCCAAAAAATGGACTGCTTTTTCCATAATCCTGTAGGTCATCAACCTCACTAGCAGGTTTACCAAAGACTGTTTCAATGCCCTTCACCTGATTATAAACTTCAGTACCAGTTAATGGTCTATGAGCAACTTCTTCTTCAACCGTCCCATCGAATGCCTTCTTCTTAAACCGATAGGGATGGTCGCGGCTGAGGAGCCTTCGTGTGCGCATATACACATGTTTGCAGCCCTTAAGGTGTGTAGATTTCATGTCATCTAAACAAATCGGGCAAGGTTGTTTTCCTTTAGTCTTATACCCAGATAAGTTCCCATAAGCTGGATAATCGTTCATAGTACAAAAAAGCATGGCACGCAGAGTGAACATCTCATTAGCATACGCATCAAATACTAACACTCCTTCGTTCCACATCTTCTGTAAATCTTCAACAAGCGGCTGAAGGTATACATCTATGTCATTTCCAGGTTGTTTGGGCCCGATATAAGAAGCGACATCATCATGTACTTGCGTTTCATGCACAACCCAGGAGGCAAGTTGTAAACCACTAAAACTACTGGTCATGTGACTATGCTGGAGCTGAGATTGCCAAAAGGGTTCATGCCATCCGTACATAATCCAAGCCTCAGATTCCTATCCTCATTACCAAATGACTTATGCACCCTGTGATAGTTTTCCACTCAGGCGAATCAGCCGGATGCTTGAGCGACCGTCTTTCTTCCTACGATCTGCATGCCACCTCAAATTCTTGCATCTCCTTTAATTGAGAACATGCGCTTAAATCTAGGTATTATGGGTAGATACCAACACACCTTGCTGGTGGTCCTTCACTACCTCCAGCTCCTTCACGCTTGTACCTGACAATCCACAACGTGGCACTCATGTAAATGCTCATACTCATTACGATAAACACACAATCGTTAGACAAGCATGTATCCGCTCGTACTCTAAACCCAAAGGACACATCAGCTTCTTCGCATAATAGTACGACTTTGGCAGTTCATTTCCATCAGGGAGCATCTCAGCTAAAACTTCCAACAACGATGTGAAATTAGAGTCCGTCCAACCGCGTTCGACTTAATGTTGAACAGTGTTACCACCGCGGAAAGTTTGGTGTACTTTGTACAACCTGGATACAACGCTTTTCAGCAGCCTGAGACATAGACTCAAAAATACGAGGTCGTCTACACGACTGATCTTCAACCTCGTGTATCATCTCGTCTACCCGATCCCTATCTCATCTCCAAATTCATCATCCAAATTCTCATCCCCTAACTCATCATCATCCTTCTTTTCTTCACATACATCATTTTTACTCAGAGCTTCCATATACCTCCCCTGCTCACCATGCCAAACCATACGTGGTATTGAGGCCTAAACCCACGGCGAAAGACATGCTCCCTAACCACATGTATACTACTAACCTTGCTCACATTTCTACAATCCAAACAAGGACAATAAAAGTCGACTGCTCCAGAGGATGTTTGATATTCTAATGCACTTTACAGAATTCCGAACCCCATTCACAAACTCAATCGATTCACGACTACCATACATCCAAGTACGATCCATCTCATTCAAGAAGACCACCTCTAATAATTAAACACAACATTCATTATAATGCATCAATCATTATTAAAGTACATACACTCACATATTCAAATCACACACGTATAAGCAAGCTAATAGTAGTGACATTTCAATTGTATGCATGCTAACGAAGGTCCTTATCACTCCAATCTAACCCACCCTTGGACGTTTAATCTCACTAGTGAATGTATGCCAACTTTTCAATTCTAAGGCAGCATTTCCCTACAGTTCTCCAAGTACACAATGTAGATAATTGCTTCTCTACATATGTACCCAGAGAACAATGTAGAGAAACGATAACCAAGATTTCCTCAGAATTGAAAAGAAGACACACATTCACCACCTAAGTGAGATCAAAGTCCAAGAACAGTCCCAAACCGGGGACTATTCAAGACTTACTCCTAATGAGTAAGTCTTGAACGGGTATCTAGGCATATGATGATGATTCAAACAACTTGTAGATTTCATATATAGCTAAATCACATTGCGTTTTCATACAATCTCATATCAATAAATATACATATACATTATAAAAAATACATATATACATCAATAAATTATCATAACTAATCAATTTGAAGCACATGACAACTTTGTCTACATGTTAAACTAGTTACCTCTTAACACCAACGACGAGCAATGAAGAGAGAAGAGATAGTTGGACCTTTAATCTGCCTTCCTAAGCATCTTCTTCCTAGCATTAACAAAACCCACGTTGCACATTAATCATTTAATTCAATTAAGAAAAACAAAAGTAACTTAAAAACAAAATTAATTCATACCTAATTAAACACTCAAATGGTGGAGAAGAGAAGAGAAGAGAAGGGTAGTGGTGATGGTGGAGGTCGCGGCTACACGTGGTGGGTGGCGTGCAAGGTGGTGGTGGAGCAGTCGAGTTAGGTCGCGCAAACCCACTGTACTCAAATTATGGTGGGCAGCAGGGGCAGTGGAGCAATGTGGTCGTGGTCGTGGAGCTATGTGGTGGGCAGCAGTGGTGGTGGTGGTGGTGGTGGTGCACTCGTCGTGCAAATATCTCGCTCGTGGTGGTGGTGGATTTTCTCGCTCGTAATTCTCTAAGGGAGGGAAAAGGAAAATAGAATTGCTCTTTGGATAATGTACATGCGCGCAGTAATTCAATTCCAAAAAAAAAATATAACGAAGGGCTGCGCTTGTAAAAAAAAAAAGCGCAACCCTACATAACAGAAGGGTTGCGCTTTTTCTACAAGTGCAACCCTACTAAGTCAGAAGGGTTGAGCTTTTTTTACAAGCGCAACCCTTCACTTAGTAGGGCTGCAATTGCAGAAAAAGCGCAGCCCTTCTGAATGTAAGAAGGGCTGTGCTTTTTATACAAGCACAACCCTACTAAGTGAAGGGCTACACTTTTCTTCAAAAGCGCAGCCCTTCTGTTATGTAGGGCTGCGCTTTTTAAAAAAACGCAACCCTACAATAAAGAAGGGTTGCGTTTTGAAGAAAGCGCAGCCCTTCCTTTTTTTTCCCCTAGTGATGTTCCATTCTCTCAAAATTTAACATTATTCCTTCATCTCCTATATTATATCCTCCATCATTCTTTCTTTCTTCCATTTTAAATAACTCTCATGATAACGTAAACAATATACATTTAGTTTCTTTTTCTTCTTTTGAGTCATGTAAAAGACTAACAATTTTTCTTTTTCTCCTTCTTGTAAATATTATTTTTCCTTTGATTTTTCTTTTTGTAGTTTTCATAGATTTTTAGAACTAATTTTTTTTTTATTTTTCATTTTCATTCTTATATAATATGCTATGAGATGTTCGCAGGAACATATAATAAGCTTCTTTGAGCATTGAATTATTATGAGTGATCTACTATCTTGATTTTGTTTTTTTAAACTAATTGAATTAACTTGACTTCAATTTTTTTAGGTTACTTATTGTATTTTTATTTGTTATTTTTATGAATTCACTTGATTTCTCTTTTTCTTATCTTAGTTAGTTGATTTTTGTAATTTTTCTTTGTTTTTGGATTCACTTGAATTCGTTTTTTTTTAAATTTATTTTAGTCCCCTAACTAGCTAACTAAATTTGTGAGTTGCATAGTCAAGATTCGAAAGCATATTCAGGTTGAAGTTGCGTGTTTCGACTAATTAGGCGTAATAACAAACTTGTCGAGTGTCCGCTGCCCATCCATTGCCCAATGGGTCTCGCACGCTGCACAAACTGCCGCTCTCTGCCTGGCCCGCTGGGCGCCCAACGCTCGCTGACAAACCACCAGCATTCCTTCATCAGGCTCCCCCTTCCCCAGTTTCTCTCCTTCTTCCTCTTCAGTCTTCACCCACCCCTGTATCTTCTCCACCATCCCAAACCACCACTGCCAGACCGCCGACCTTTCTCCCATCCGCGTATCGCTACCACCAACGAGTCTCCCTCCTTTCTCGTCTTCTCCCAATACTAGCCCCTGCGTCCTCTGTCTCCTCTTCACAACCCACCCCACTCGCCAATATGAGCGACCCGCCGGCCTCCTGCTCACCGCCCATACGACGGTAGTTGCGACCCACCCCACCACCAAACCATCATTTTTTCTGCGTAACACCACCAGAAACTCACTAGAACCCCACTTTCGTCTTCTCTTTGCGTCAACCACCGCCGTTCAGTATCTTCGCACAACCAACGCACCCACTAATACCCCTCGCGGCTCCTATTGCCTTCGCCTCCAGATCACAGCCTTACTCCCCTACTCCCTCCTCTATCGCTTCGTCGCATCTCCGTGACCAAGCCATGATTCCCCCCCCCCCCTTCTGATCTTTTTTTTCTTCTTATTTCTTATTCTTTCTCCTTTTTCTTATTTTTGCTTCTTTTTCTTTTTTAGTTTATATTAATATGATTTTTCTTTTGATCTTTTCTTTTGTTTTTACTTTTTTCCCAATGAACCTTAAATATATATATTTTTTTTATCAATTGTCATTATAGGACTCTCTCAAGTCGACACCAGGCTTCGTGACACATTACGACACGATTTTTGAGCATATTTGACTCTTACCCCCAATTAATTGGGTAGTAAGCATCTTTCTCACTTATAATTGTTGTTACTATTCATCTCAAATATTGGCTTGGATTTTTGTTTTGATGCCATCTTGTTGAGAATCTTGTACATTAATTGAATTATTAGTTCTTCGGATTGTCAGGATTTGTTTCTGGTTTTTGTGGTGTTTTGACTTTTGGTGGGAAACTTTGGTGATTTGGTGATCCAGAGGTTGGTTTCCGTTCCTTTTCTAAACTGGTTTCTACAGTGAGGACACTGCAAATTCTAGCTTGGGGAGGAATATTCTATCCTTTATTTGCTTTCTAGTGTAGATATTATCGCTATCGTAGGATGTTGCACGGTTTGTACCGCTCATTAAGAGTGGGAGTTTATGTGTAACCAAAAAAATTTCACTGTTTTTTTAGTTGCATCTCATATTAGGCTTCATCTCATGTTAGTTGCATCTATAGGACTATTGTTGGCACTCTTTGAAAACCTTGTTGATATTTTACTACATTTGTTAAGTGTCACTCATCTTGTTCATGATACTTCATAGCACAATTGATTGTTTGTGGTAAAATTGATTTATCTCTCTTTGGCTCGATTTAACGTTACTATGCAGACACCCTAGCCTAAGTGAGCTTTTGTGCTGATAAACTGAAGTATTTGTGTCAGTTATGTTCTTTCATGTGTGATTAGGTCCTCGTTGTTGCGTTGATCTTGACTTTGACTTGATACTCCTTGATATTTGGTAGTGCATACATTTTGATATGATTGAGGCGTTTCATTTGATGATCTTAGCTCCAGAGTTATTCTTATTTTCATATTATCCTTCCTTTAACCCCGCTGAGCCTTTTCCGACTTTGTTTGATTGAGACCTACATTACAAGCCATTCACCTCACTTGATTCTTGAACCAAGCCTAGCTTGGGGGAGCGAGTATTAGTTTTGGTTTGGTTTGTATTGAATTGAAGTGCTCTATTTGTGGTTAGAACACTGAAAAATATGTTTAGTGAGCTTGGAAATTGATAGAAAGTTTGTAAAAAAAAAAGAAACACAAAAAAAAGGTGAAAAATGAAATGAAAAAAAGATGTGAAAAAGAGTTGTGAATAAAGTGAAATAATAAAAGGGTTATGATTGAATTGCTTGAGTAAAAAAGGTTGTTAATTATATTTGGAGATTGTTGGTTGTTGCACGGAGTTGTTGTGATCTTTCTTGGTCATATTTTCAGTTATATGATGCTCCCCCTTCTCGGTTTTTCCACCACGATTCCCAAATTATTTTCCATACCTTTAACCTCAGCCCCATTAGAATCCTTAAAAGTCCTCTTGATCATTATGTATTGTATTGTTGAGTATTAAGTGAGTCAAAATCTCAAAGTTAAAGAGTATTTGCTTCATCTGAGTCGACTTATTTAGGTTGAGAGTCATTATTTAACCCTTAAACCCATGAGAGATTTGAGTGCACATAACTATAGTGAGGTCTGTCATGTTTGGTTAAATCCAGTTTTGGAGAGATGGTTTGTGGTATGATTGGAAAGTCAATTGTGATACATGATATGTTATGCGGCTTTGTTCGAGATCGTTTCGATGCTTGGTTTATGTAGTGATTATATCTCTTGTATTCTCAATTGAGTGTTCAGCCCTGTTGTAGTCCTATATCGTAGGTTGTCTAACTTTTCCAATGTCTATGTCTAATTGCTTGAGGACAAGCAATGGTTTAGCTTGGGGGAGTTTTAGGTACATATATAGTTCTAATATAGGAGTAGAATAACATAACTTACGAATACGATGCAATAATGAACCTAAATATGAAACTAAATACTCTAAAATGCAACCTAAATGTACCTAAAAACTATATATAAATATGACTTATCATTGGCATATTAAAAAAATTTAAAGTTATTTTGCTTATTATGAGCAAAAGTATTACAATTTTATAATTAAGAAAATATTATCTCTTAATCTTCTACAAAAAAAGTATAGTTAAATGGGAATGTAACCATGCATAATTTTATAATGGAAATGTATGCATTACTTTTGTGACTAAATATATAGTTAAATGTAATATAATTAATGATAAAACAAAACTTTATTTTTTTAATCTTTAGGCCTTTTAAAAACATGAGGGGGTGAGTATTAACTATTGAAAAAGACAAGGGGTCAAACTCTAATCCTATGATCTAAATATCTAATGACTTTACACAAGATATCATAATACGAAAAACAACCATTATATGTAACTAATTGTACCTTAAAAAATAAAGTTCAAACATATTGAGAAAATTAAAATCATGGCTAAATGGGAATTGGCCAATGGGTTGCTAAACATGGTGCAGCGATGGTGCAAGAAGGCAAGAGAGAGAATGGAATGACATAAGTGATGCAGAAGTTGCTGTATTGCTGAGTATAATAAGTGGTGGTGCGAATTGTGATTTTATCTGGGCCTTTAAAGGAAGTACTTAGTACACAGAGTAAAGACTATTTTAAATAACTATTTTTTTTAAAGGTGGGTCATGTGATCCGCCATAATATTAATTACATCAAGCACTGAACACATGGGTCCTAAGTCAGTTTTAAAATAATTTCAATACATGAGTATTAAATTTTAACTCACAACTTGGAGGCTCACCACCACGATTCTTGAAGAAACTTCTTAAAACCGTCAATCTATAAAACAAACAACTTCCATACAGTTTACACGGATCAAAAGGCTAATTTTACTTTTAAAGCTTTTAATACGACAAAAATTTTAAAATTCCAATTTTGAAGTCTTTCTGGTCGAACCATTAAAGGCTCGAGTATGTTCTAGCTTCACAAACCCGCTTCATGTTGAGGTATATGTATATGATATAGATACTCGACAAAAGATTAGCTTATGAAAAAAAATAGGATAAGAGTTAAATGTGTTAAAATTAAGAGATCTTGGGCTCATTCTATAGAGAAAAGCAAAACAGGCGTTAGAAATGACAAAGAAAAAAAGGATTTTATAAACCAACGGTTTAGGCCACAATAATTATAAAGTTCCAATTAAAAAAGGAATTCACAAATCCCTCAGTTTATACACAATGGCCAACATTTCCCATCCTCCATCCTCATCCTCTCAGGATCTCTTTTGTAACAGCCCGTTTCCCGAGCTACTAGGTAAACACACTTAAGATCCACTAATCACAATCAATGTTTAATAAGCCTCGGATTAAACATTTACTCGCAGCGGAAACATAACCTATAAAACGATCCTGAATCCGTGAGTTACTGGCCCACAAAATAGAATCCTTTATATTAGACTTCAATTACACCAATAACTCCACCATAATTCCCAAAAGTTATATACAAAGGAACAATAAATAATTGTTCTCTAATCAACTAACTAGAATACAAACTCAATCCATAAGCTACGACGACTTCTTTATCTTGCTTCACTTCAGAATTCTGAGCTCACAACACCAAACCTGCAACAATATTTCACTCTGCCACCCACCAAGTGACAGGCCACAAAAATGACAACACTATCAGCAAAGCTGAGTACACATTGTGTAATAGAAAATACAAGTTTAGGTGTATTTTGAAAACTAACACATAGTTATAATAACAGATAATCACATTCGACTCAATTATTATAGTTTCACAAAATCAAATCGTTTGGCATGAACGCGAGTGGAGAGGGGTACTAAGCAGTACCAGCTGTCTCCAAACTATTGAAGTTCGTCACCCAGCCTTTTATTGTTATGCTTGCAAGACTTACCCGGACATGTCCTATAACGCCAGGAATTCGACTTTCCTGGAAGGCAACAACTAGGGACTCTACCCGCCCTAACTCGGGGTGCCTATTCATGCCTCACTTTCATATTTATAAAATAAGATATTTAATGGTTTATACTTTAAACCTCAATACTCATAACATAACAGCATATTCGACCTTATCTGGTCTTAACTCATATCCGAATCATTTCCTCATTATCATACCAAATCATATTTTGAGAAATATAGTATTTTCGAACGATTTCGATAATTGAACAAAATGATACTTTTATAACAATCCAATAGCAATTCACAACTAACTCATAGAGATGTATCTATAATCATGGCCATTACCACAAACGATATATGATATTCGAAATTCAATATAACGCCCACGGGAGCATTTAAATATATTTTGCTAAACCTAAAGGTTACCTCAAATCTATAACAATTATACGAAACCTCCAATCATCATAACTTGATTTCCCATATCATCTTCAATTCTATACGTCTACATAGCCATCCTCCAACAACCACCTCACAGTAACATCAATAATCAATAACCAAACATAACTATTCTAATTATCTTCTTCTAACGCAACCATTATGCTAATCAAACTGAATCCCGTAAATAGAAATTAATGAAGTCATTCCATAACTCATAACTCGACTTCATACATATCAACTCCAACTACAATAATTATAACAGTCTCCCAATTCTAAGATTATGACTTCCCTCGCATCATCAACAACGACTATCCAATAAGAACGATACAACAACATAATAACAACAACACATACAACAAAAATACCACCTCCACCACCAACAATAACTCCAACACCAATAACACAACATTAAGCACAATAACAGAATAACGCAACCACAATACAACAGCACAACCAACAACAGAAACCACCACCTACTATGTTCATAGCAAACCTAAGTAAATCATATTCCCAAATTTATCACTCCAACTTCTTGAATCATAATAACAAGATGAACCATATTGTTCTACTGAATACTTTGGATATATATACTTAAACTATAAACCACATGATACTAGCTCTGGACACATCATTGTAACATTTTTAATCATATCCAAACTAATTCATCTTCAAAACTAGTAAACTATTTTAACTATAAACCACCACAACATCACCACAACAACAAAATAATAAATCCACCACAACCATCACAACTACTCCACAATATCCACCACAACTATAACAACAACCATAACAATGGTGCAACAACAACAATAGGCAACAACTTTACAACAACTCCACCACAACCACAATGACAAAACAACAATAACCCAACAACACTACTACAACAGAGCAACAACAACAATAGCAACTCCACAACAACTTCACCACAACCACCACAACAACTCCACAATAACAATAACATAACAACTCCACCTCAATCATCACAATCACTCCACAATTCCATGTACTAAACATATTCCATTAAGAAGCATAATCGTATTACTTCGTGTATAAGTGTTGTTTAGGTCAAATGAATCATCTCTAATGAACCTTAGCATGTTATATCCATGTTACAAACTCAATATACACATAATAAAATACACGTCATAAGTAAATTCATTTCATAAACATGCTTTACATCAGAAAGAAACAATCACCTAACTATAGGTATGGAAATCTCTAGGTTAAAACCAAACTAAGTGTGTACCTTTACTAAGGATGCTTAAAGCCACGAAACTTCTTAATCCAATTGGTTAACTACTCTTAAAGCTTCCCCTGAATGTATAAATGCTAAAGATTAGTTTCAACAAGCTTATAGATATGAAAAACTAAGCTTAAATACAAGAGGTGTAAACTGTTGAACTTACAGCAACTTATGTGATCTTTCAGCAGGGTTTTCTATATAAGTTTAAGGTCTAAAGATTGGAACTAAAGCTTGAACTACTTTGTATGGATGTCGAGAAGAGTTCTATGTAAAGAAAAGTGGGTGTCCAAGAGGAAGAAATAAGAGAAAATAGACGAAAATCCAGAACAGGCTTTTATAGTCTATTCTGGCGGTACCCTCAGGGGAGGGAAACCTCTTCTGGGCAAGGTCGGTTTCTTAGAGTTTTTGGGTGATTCTTGCTTGAGGTGTTAGCCTAAGGTGTTGGCCTTCATGCATAAAAACTTCTTTGAGAGATCGACACTTAAGAAGCTGCTAAGCAGCTTTCTTTGAGCATAGGTCTGAGCTGTAATTTCAGCTAGCCAGGTTTTACTATGTAAGCAATTTACCCTATTGAGGCACGTAATTCTTGGGGATAAATGACCATTTTAACCTTAAGACATCCCAGGCATGTCATATATCAAGTTTGGTTAGCTTCTGAGCTCGGATTCTACCCCGAAAAGCTCTTTAACTAGAAGTTCATCGCTACCCGATAAAACAATCTCCAAACGATTTTCATAATCTTAATGTTTAAGGCTCTCAAGGACTTTCTAACTTATCTATTTGTTTCCAAAGCCTTCTTATCTAATAATAATGATTGTTCTTATCCTCTTTGACCTTTCTTAACCACTAAGAATGATAGTACTTATCCACAAGCTTTCTTAACCCTTAAGAATGATGATACTTATCCAAAAGCGTTCTTAACCATTAAGAATGATGATGCTTATCCACAAGCTTTCTTAACCATTAAGAATGATGATGCTTATCCACAAGCTTTCTTAACCATTAAGAATGATGATGCTTATCCACAAGCTTTCTTAACCATTAAGAATGATGATGTTTATCCACAAGCTTTCTTAACCATTAAGAATGATGGTCTTATCCACTTTTAGCTTTTAAATAAAGGTTCTTAAAAACAGGGATATTACATCTTCATAGAGAAGATAGAGTGTCATGAGGACGAATAGAATCCTCATGATCACACGTTATGTTTGTTTTGCAGCATTACGTCTAAGTGATGAACAACTGAAAAACTTTGCTTTGGCTGACATTGAAGCTAAGTTACAAAGTAATGGTAGCACCTTTCCTAAATTTACGGGTATGCCATTTCCAAATGACTTGATTGTATCAGATGGTCAAAATAAGCTCATTATGGATGAGCTTTCGTATTACCATGAGCAATTACAAAAGGAGTTTCAAGATCTTTATCCTAGATTGACTGATGAGCAGCGTGGAATTTATAATGAAATCATGTCTGCTGTATTACGCGATAAAGGAGGTGTATTCTTTGTATATGGTTATGGAGGAACGGGAAAGACATACCTATGGAGATTATTATGTGTAGCATTAAGGCGTAAAGGGGAAATTGTTTTGCCAGTTGCATCAAGTGGAATCGCCTCTTTGTTGCTTCCACGTGGAACAACTGCGCATTCTAAATTTGGCCTACCGCTAAATGTCGATGAGAACTCAACATGTCATGGCATTAAGCCTGGATCGCGCTTGATAGGACTACTTATGAA
Source organism: Beta vulgaris subsp. vulgaris (assembly GCF_026745355.1). Lineage (NCBI taxonomy): Eukaryota > Viridiplantae > Streptophyta > Magnoliopsida > Caryophyllales > Amaranthaceae > Beta > Beta vulgaris. Next base: position 43,712,346 of record NC_079205.1, on the reverse strand, counting down.
GACAAAGCTTATCATTTGGGATGAAGCTCCCGTAATGCATAAATATTGCTTTCAAGCTCTTGATAGAAGCTTAAAGGATGTTATGCAACCAATAACTCCAGCAAATCATCATATCCCATTTGGTGGTAAGTTTGTTGTGTTTGTTGGTGACTTAAGATGAATATTGCCTGTTGTTCCCAAAGGTAGCAGTCAAGATATTGTCTTTTCAGCTTAGTTCTTATTTATGGGACTTTTATTGTGTGTTTAGATGGACGCAAAACATGCGTCTCAGAACAGGATCTGGTAAGTCGAATCTGGAAGAAATTAGGGAGTTCTTTGAGTGGATTCTGAATAATGGAGATGGCAAATATGGTGAACCGAAGATGGTGAAGCCAATGTAGAAATTCCTCATGAATAATTGATATACGAAGGAGATGACCCTATTTCTGCAATAGTCATTAGCACATATTATGATCTAGAAGAGCAAGTTATTTTCAAGAAAGAGCTATTCTTGCACCAACTAATGAAATTGCTGACATGGTTAATGATCGTGTTTTTTCATGCTTATTAGGTGAAGAAAGAACGTACTTGAGTTTAGATGCAATTTCAATGGAGGAAGGGAATTTCGGAATACACGAGATGTATTCTACTGAATTTCTGAATACAATCAAGTGCGGTGGTTTGCCAAATCATGATATAACCTTGAAAGTAGGGGCACCAGTGATGCTACTATGATTGATCAGACATCCGGGCTTTGCAATGGTACAAGATTAGTCGTTAAGCACCCTGGCAATCGAATTATTGAGGCAGTTGTTGTACCTGGTAGTAATGTTGGTGATAAAGTTTTTATTCCGCGGATGACACATACCCCATCAGATGCAACAAAGTTCCCCATAAAATTTTCAAAGAAGACAATTACCATTGGTTATTTGTTGTGCAATGACAATCAATAAAAGCCAAGGATAGTCCTTAGCGCACGTTGGCTTATATCTCCCCCGGCCAGTGTTCAGCCACGGACAATTGTATATGGCTATTTCAAGAGTTACAAGTACGGGTTTGAAAATCTTGATCTGTGATGAAGATCGTGGCAACTCATCCATTACAACCAATGTGGTCTATAAGGAAGTTTCTCAAAATGTTTGAATTGTGTATAGAATTGTAATTGACACTTTTTTATGTTTCAATAAAGAGAAAATGTAAATATTTGTTCCTTTAATAATGTGTTGTGTATTCAATTTGATTTCAAGTTTCATTTTCACACTCTCATTGAACAAAAATTTGTTGTTGCATTAATAATCTTTTCGTCTAAAAAGTAATTTATAATATGACATAAAAGTATGGCCTCCCTTGCATTTTTGCACAGGTTAAAAACTAGTTATATAAAAAAATAAAATAAAACATGTTTGATTAACCTACCTAAGTAACTAACAATCACAATCAAATGATTAAAATAGAGTAAACTAATTCAATTAATACTTTGAAGCACTAACCTCATCATACCCCCCTTGCTTCAAAGTTTGTGATAATCATGAAGCACATCTCTTCAATATTGTGATGTAAGTCTCATCACTGTCAATGTGTTTTTACAGTTGATGCACTTCTTACCACCCTCACAATTATATTTATGAACATTATCACCACACACAATTCACTTTGAAGCACTTCTCTTTATAAACTCTATTCAACAAAGTATTGCAAACACTACTACAACTTCGAAAACTGTCTCTGCGTTGAATACGACTTCCACCATTTTTAGATTGTTGATTATTTGATTTGCTTGTGAATATTGTCCCTTCACCTCAAATGAATTTTCTCCCTCTTTTTATAGTTAGCAAAATTCTAGTTTCATGGGCTAAAAGGGAATCCATCCACACATCTAAGAAAAACCATTATTTGCCATGTTTAATCACACATACTCACAATTATTTTTTCTATAATTTCTCTCCTAACTTTTTTCATCTTTCTTTCTATCCCTTCTTTTTATTTTTCTTCTTTATTTATAACTACCTTTTTGTGGTATTTAATTTGATGCTATTGAGAGAAAAAGATGAACAATTGAGATCTTCAAAGATCACTGGCTCTTCATACCAATTTTATTGGAGAGGTTGTTGTGACTCTAACTCAATGTTATTTTGATGATGATAAATACTTTATCTTATAACATGTTTGTGAATTGTATAACAGTGACCTAAGTCTTTTGTCGAGCGGATGATCATGGAAGTTCAAGGAGTTGAAGAAGTTGAAGCTTAGGTCTAGTTATGTTTTTCAGTGATGTTAATGAAATGTAATCAACTTGTTGGAATTTTGTGCTACGGCTAAAAGGTTGAAATTAGTATGATTAACTATTTTTCTAAAGTAAGGAAAATGGATAACTAAAAGAATAAATAAAAAGGGGATGTTTTTATATAAAAGATTTCCGAAAGAAAACTGTTCTATAAGACAAATAAATCTAACATTTTTTTATCTTCGAAAATGAGTTTGAAAAAGATTAGTTTTTGATAAAAGAAAGATTTTCGAAAGATTTTGAGAAATATATTCATTTTGAAATATGATTTTTCAATTGGAAAAGATAAAGATGAAATCTTTACCTTTCAAAAGATGAAAAATTAGTTTTCTTACTGGTTTTGGTTTTTAAAGAAATTAAATCTGTTTTGTTTTTATAAAAGATCAAAATGAAGTATTTAAGATAACATATTTTGCAAAAGACTGAAATCTTTTCTTTCACAATTCAAATATATATTTTTAAAAGAAAATATTTTATCCCTTAGCTTAGGAAAAAAAATATTTTAAAAGATTATCATATCTATTAGGGTAATCCTTGATATGCAAATAATATTTATAAGGGATAACAATCAGTTTCTCTATACGTTTTCCGGAAAATATTTGTGAGTTTTTTAGAGATGAAAACGTACCCGATGGCACAGAGTTTAAAAGTGATTTCTGAAGATTGTAACCATCCTCAATCTGCTTATCTAAGAAGCACACTTGTGAGGACTAAATCTTTCTGTAATTCTATCATTATAAAGAGTAGCAACACTTAGAGTTAGGTTTTGGGGAGCACTATTGTATCAAGAGAGTGATATTTCGAGATTCAATGAATAAAATCGGTAGGGTGTACGTAGATCTCAGAGGTGAAATTAACATTAATTGGCATAAGTGATATCCGAAATCACTGATAGCGTGATATCCGAGTGAAGTAGAAAGAAAGTGTAACTATGTTAAAATCGCGTGTCTCATGTTTTTAATTCCTTGCTTTTAGTTTCTATACAAATTTAATTGAGCAACAACGTTTAAAACAGATATGCCAAAGTCAAACACAGTGTGAGACACATTGTTGTAGTTTTATTTTTGCGAAAATCGATTAAATTTTGTCACTCAATTCACTTCCCCCTTCTTGAGTGTCTCCTTGTACTCGAACAAGTAGTATCAGAGCAGACTATTTTCGAATGGCTCATACCTAGAGAATAGAAGACATGAACATGCAAGACGACTCTTGAGAAAGACACTCGAAGATTCAAATTTCAATGGAAAAAGATTATGGATGGTGGAAGGCTAAGATGAGGATGCTCTCCATTAACCTAGTAAACTCTCTTCATGAAGGAAACATATTTGACTAACCTAACTAAGTAAATAACAATCATAATCAAATGGCTAAAATAAGGAAACTAATTTAATTAATACTTTGAAACACTAACTTAATCAAGGGCAATTACCTAGTATGGACTCGGGCTATCACATTGTCCTTGAAAGCTCGACAAAAAATTGTGTTTGTCAATGGAACTATCAACAAACCAACCTAATCGAAGAGGATGCTCGATTGGGACACCTTTTATTCCCAACTTGTCGCATGGATTATGCGCGCCATGGATCCTAAAGTCGCAGCAACAATTCTTACCACGATGAGGCTAAACCCTTTTGGGATTATTAGGACAAGAGGTTATGTGTGATCACATGAACAATTACAATCTAATATTACCGAGTGTAGAAAATACAAATACATGACTATTCATGATTATCATAACAAGTGAATCAGGCTTTATGATGATTTGGCGAGTCTCAACCCGCTTCCTGGATGTAATTGTGGGATCGAAGTGCACTTGTGATGTCGTCTGGAAGAGGAAAAATAATATTGTAAGAATATGCCTTGAATGAGTTATGCTTGAAAGGTGTTAAAAAAAAATGCGTAAGAAACGCAAGAGTTGCGCCTCGCCCGCGCAGGTCGGGCGGACCTCGCCCGGTCGGGCGTGCAAGCAATCTGGAGGAACGCATGTTATTTTCCTAGGAACACTACAAGAGGGGGGGTGAATTGTAGGTGTAAAAATAAACGTAACTTTTTGCGGAAATTATAACTTAAACGAATAAACAAGTTAGAGGAACAAGATGGATTTTTACGAGGAAAAACTTCTTGGGCCCAACAAGAAGAAACAACCTCGACCACTAGGGATTTTAAACTCAACTCTTCCACTAATTAGGCCAAACAACTTTGTTACAACCTAATTCTAACTCGAGCCACACCTTGAGTTCCTAAACTCAAGTTCCTGAGCCACTGTTCCCTTAACAGCAGTTCCTCTCAACTTCACTCGAAGTTTCCTCACTCATACAAGCTTCACTCAAAGCCTTACTCTTACAGAACTTCACTTAAAGTTCCATTACCCCAAAAACCAAAATACAATTTGATCGAAATAAGCTTAGTGGAATTAGAGTAAGAAAGCAAAGAACAAATGGCTATTATGAGAGAATGAAGGCACTGACACTTAATTTAGTTAAACTCACTTAATTACTTAGTCAGACACAATTTGGAACTTATCTAGACTTCTATATTTATAGGTAATACTCATGAAGAACGTGGGATTAAAACTGATTACATGTTAAGTCCATTAACCCTGATGTTCCTTCCCCTAAGGAACACGTTTCACATCATGTCCCATGATCCCATGATCAAAATGAACGTGGATATATTTTAGCCATTACTCCTAAGTAATAGGAGTTCCTTGAGCTTTATCCGAAAATCATTTTATAAAAACATTTTATCTTTAAAACTGAATTTTTAATCTTTAAAAAATAATATCTTTTAAACAAATTCTTTCTAAAAACCGGATATTTATTTTCTTCTTTTTCCGAAAAACAAAATCTTTTCTTCAAACAATTTCCTTTTTAAAACTAATTTTATCATTTTAAACTAGATAAAACTAATTTCCTATAATTTAGGCATGACTTACTCAATTGCACTTTTAACCGTATATACTTTGCACGCCTAAGTCTAGTTCCTTTTATTAACTAAGTTCCTTTAACATATTCGTTTAGTGCCACTTAGTTTGTTCCTTACAAAGGAACAAACTCTCATTCTCAAATAAAGCTGCCAATGTTCCTTACCATTCTTACTTTGTTCCTTTACATTGGAACTAGAAAATAAAACGCCTAGCTTCTATTCTTCTTGATCCAATGCTTGCTCCAGTATCAACTTATAGAAACTTCTTTACTTAGCCTTTGAAATCCTTCTTCTTGACTTCGTATTCTCCCAGTTCCTTTCATTGATACCTTAAACACCATACACTTAAATAACTCATTAGTTCACTACTTAGTTTGTATCTTTGTTTCTTTGTCATCATCAAAACTAGGGTTCAACAATTTCCCCTTTTTGATGATGACAACAAAGGTACAAACTAAGGAAAATCAAATAATATAAGTGAATGATAATGACAAAACATAAAGAAGAAAATGAAAAATAAAACACAATTATGTGAGTAACTGAATTTTGATTTTTCATTTACCTTAACCTATTTTTGATTTTTCATTTACCTTATCCATTTTTATTTTAATTTTTTTCATTTTCAATTTTTTCAAGTTATGTACAGTTTGTTCCTTAAATCATTTTCCCCCTTTGTCATCCTCAAAAAGAACAAAGACCTGCATGTATTGATGAATTGGAGTTAACACCTTAAGACCAATATACAAGTGGTGGTTAAGTTAGAATATCAAAGAGTAAACTGCTCAAATATCAATCACATAATACTAGCCATTCCAAGGAAGAAATTATGCAAATCATTTAGAAACTCAGACATATAGCAAAAGTCATTGATTATATAGCACTTGTTCCATAACAAACAAAGAAAGAAAAGAAAAAGGATTAAACAAAAGTTGTGTTCCTTAAAAAAAGAAACAGAACAAAAAAAAAAAACTAAGACGGGAAGGGGAATGGTGTTCCTCTACAACTTCTTCTTCCACCACATCCTCTAATTTCTTCATCACCACCCCATGGTTGATCCAACTTGTTCCTTCAACTCCTCCAAGGCACGGGCCATAGAGTCCATCTTCTTTTGTTGCGCAACAACTGTATCACTAAGCTCTTCATAAGACCACCATTGTATCAGTTTTAGCATCCAAAGTCCAATGAAGATGATTATAAAATTTGATCATATGTTGAGCAGGAAGACAAACATCATTTACCCAGCTAGCATCATCCGAGTTTCCTGTTCCTTACCCTTGGAACCTGAGGCAGATGGTGGATTTTGTGGAGGAACTGGAGGGGTTAGAATGGAAGGTTCATCTGTTCCGGGAATAGAAACAGAAGGTGAAGGGTGATAAATGGGAGGAAGGAATGGTGGTGTGGGTGGAAGCAAAAGGATTTGGGCCTTTTATTTCATCCTTCAACTGCTCAAAGCTGGAAGGAACAGAGAAGGATGAGGGAGAAATGGAAGGCAGTGTGGTGAAAGGAACAGAAGTTTAGGAGATGGAGGTGGAGTAGGTTCCTTGAGAGTGAGGGTTCCTGTTCCTCATTATCCGAAAGGACTAAAGGAGAGTCCTTGTTGGAAGGAACAGAAACATTGGAGCAATTTTTAAGCGATTGCTCTTCCTCACCTCTGAGGAACAGAAACTTTAGGCTTGGTAGCAATGTGTTTGCGCCTCTTAGGTTTGGTTCCTCCGGTTTAGGAACAGGTTCCTCCAAGATAACATCATGTCTTCCTCCTCTATGTCAACTTTAGGCATTTTCTTTTAATTGAGGAACTTGGACTATCCTCCCTTGAGTGAGTTCCCTTGGACAGACAAACCAAGTCCATTTAAAGTCTTTTCATTTAAAATGTTCCCTTGTTTTACACCTACTGTAGTCCAACCAGTAAGTCTCACTTCAAAGTGATGAAGTAGGGAAGTTATCAAGGCACCGTAACCAATCACACAGTTGTTCTCAATACAGTGAGTTAGATGTTGAATGAAGAGGGAAGGGAAATTGATTTGAATGTGGTGGTCCAAGCAAAACATGTAACACATATCCAGGAGACCCACTTCATTCCTCTTTTCAGTTCGAGGAATGAGTGCTCTCCATCCAATGAATATAACTTTGTGAAGGGGAGAGAGTAGGTTATGGTTAGTTTGTTTTGACGATTCCTCCAAAATATTCTAAATTTTGTCTTGAGGAAAATTCGGAAAAGAAACAGTTCCTTTCCGTTTAAAGTACAAATCAGTTCCTTTGCAAGGAACTTCCCATACTTTCCTAAGTGGCTTGATTAAACCTTATTTTCTCCTCTAACCTCAGTTGTGCAATCCATTAGTTTAACAAAATTTGCACAAAATTCATCCATAGCTAAGGAACAAGAGTTATTAAAGGCGAATTCAAACAAGAATTCCATGCCTTGTTCCTTTAGAATGGAGGTTAATTCTTGAAATTCAACTTTATTGCCCATTCTAAATCGACGCAAAAACCCAAACATACCTAGATTCACTTCGTTCGACCCGTTTCTTGGAAGATGAAGAAACAGTTCCTTTGGAAGGAACAGGTGTGATTTCTTCTTTCCCCCTGAGATTGTTCCGGGGTTTCTTCTTCATCATCTTCCCCAATTAATTTCTTCACGCATACTCCTTCGGAGATTCTAATTTTGTTCCTCTAGGGGTTTTCTTGAATTAGTCGGTTTCAAGGGTTTTGGTTGGAGATGAAGATTTCCATTTTTGAAGTGTTGGTAGTTTTTGATGTGGAAAAGGAGATTTCTTGAAGTTTTTGCCATGATTTGAGAAGTTTGAGGTTTTTATGGAGTATCAAAGGTGTGATGAGGTTTCGGCTATGGTGAAGATGAAGAGAGTTGAGGAACACGGTTTCTTTAGATGAATTGGAAGGAGAGTTTTGCATGTAATAGTAATTATGACAGCGGGAAAAAATAAAGCAAATAAAAATAAAAAGAAAAAAGAAAACGAAAAGATAAATAAGAACAAGATTTAATTAAATCGTTCCCTTATTTTGGGATTTTTCGGATTTTTCGGATTTTTATGATTTTAATTTTTGAAAGAAAATAAATGCTAAGGAACTTGTGCTATAGGAACAACTAATGCTACATATCAATGTCCTTCATATCATGCATGTTTCTTACCTTAGGAACAGTAAGGGGAGTATTATGTGACATTTGTGAGTTGTTTAATTTCTTTGAATTCATGTTTATTATGTTTTGCAACATTCCAATTTGCAATGGTCTTAGGCAATTAAACACAATTATTTTTAGCACACAAAGTCACTCAAATTGAATCAAACATGGGGGAATGACATAGGAACAATCACTTAATTTTTATTAACCTAACTCAAGCCTTAATTTTTCATATCTATCCTTTGCAAAGGCTTAGTTAGATATCAGCAATCTGATTTCAGTTTGACAAAACTCAAGTTTAATCAAACCTTTTTCAACATTTTCTCTTAAAAAGTGATGTCTGATATGTATATGCTTTACTCTAGAATGATGCACTGGATCTTTAGAATTACTATAGCACTTGTATTGTCACAATAAATAGGAACACATTCAAAGTTTATTCCATAGTCACTAAGTTGTTGTTTTATCCAAAGCATTTGAGAGCAACATGCAGCAGCTGCTACATATTCTGCTTCAGCAGTGGATAAAGCAACTGTGTTTTGTTTCTTGGTACTCCAAGAAACTAAACTATGACAAAGGAATTGTGCCATACCTGAGGTGCTTTTCCTATTTACAAGATCTCCAGCATAATCTGCATCTGCATATCCTTTTAGTTCGAATGTATCACTTCTTGGATAGTAGAGTCCAAGATCATCTGTTCCTTTAAGATATCTAAGAATTCTCTTACAGCAGTGAGGTGAGACTCCTTTGGATTTGCTTGAAATCTAGCACACAAACCAACACTGAAAGCTATGTCTGGACGACTAGCAGTTAGATACAAAAGTGAACCAATCATTCCTCCATATTTTGTTTGATCAACACTTGTTCCTATGGAGTCTTCATCTAATCTAGTTGAAGTTCCCACAGGAGTTGTGAATTTATTTCTTTTAATAGTTCCTTTATGTATTTTTGTTGGTGAACAATTATCCTTTTCAGTTTGTTTGATTTGTAGTCCAAGAAAGAAATTTAACTCACCCATCATACTCATTTCAAATTCATTGCTCATGAGACTTGAGAATTCTTTGCACAATGTTTCATTAGTAGCTCCGAATATGATGTCATCATCATATATTTGAACAAACAAAATATCAGTTCCTTTAGATTTTAGGAACAAGGTTTTATCAACCTTTCCTCTTTTAAAATTGTTTTCTAAAAGGAACTTTGATAATCTCTCATACCATGATCTAGGTGCTTGTTTTAACCCATAAAGAGCTTTATCAAGCTTGTAGACATGATTTGGGAGATTATTATTTTCAAACCAGGGGGTTGTTCAGCATATACATCTTCGTTTAGATAGCCATTTAAAAATGCACACTTAACATCCATTTGATATATTTAAATCCCATGTAAGCAGCAAATGCAATTAAAATTCTAATGGCTTCTAATCTAGCTACAGGAGCAAAGGTTTCTTCATAATATATTCCTTCTTGTTGATTATAACCTTTTACTACAAGTCTAGCTTTGTTTCTTACAATGGTTCCATATTCATCTAGTTTGTTTCTAAACACCCATTTTAAGCCAATTACTTTTTGTTGTTTAGATGAGGAACTAGATGCCATACCTTGTTTCTTTCAAACTCATTTAATTCAGCTTGCATTGCAGTAATCCAATCAGAGTCAGTTAAGGCTTCTTCATGATTTCTTGGTTCCATCATTGATAGGAACGCATGAAATGCACAAAAGTTCCTTAACTGAGATCTAGTTTGCGTACCTTTGGATATGTCGCTGATTATGAGTTCCACAGGATGTGATTTTGTAATCTCCAAGGTTTTGGTTGAAATCTCTTATAGGAACATGTTGTTCCTCATGAGTTCCTTGAGTAGATGAGGAACTCTGCTCAGTTGTTCCTCTGTTAGCCTCGGTGGACTCAGTTCCTTCATTTGAGGAACAGGAGCATCTTCTCCTCCTTGAGGAACAGGAACATCATTGATGTCATTATTTTCAATTCCTCGTTCCTTTCCTCTTTCACTTCTTCTTCTTCTTGTGAATCTGCGTTCCTTGTACTTGGTTTGCTAACCCTATCTCATAGTCATCAACCTGTATGCTTGGATTATATTTTGTCAGATTCATCAAAGATTACATGAATGCTTTTTCAACACACATAGTTCTTTGTTATATACTCTATAAGCTTTACTATGTGAGGAGTATCCTAAAAATGTTGCTTCATCACTCCTTGCATCAAATTTTCCAAGATTATCTTTTCCATTATTATGCACATAACATTTGCACCAAATGTTCTAAAATAGTGATATTTGGTTTCTTTCCAAATAAAGTTCATAAGGAGTTTTATTAATGATAGGTCTCATCATGGCACGATTAATTATGTGACAAGCAGTATTAACAGCTTCAGCCCAAAAGTTCCTTGGAAGTTCACTAGCAATTAACATGGTTCTAGACATTTCCTCCAAAGTTCTATTTTTCCTTTCTACAACACCATTTTGTTGTGGTGTTCTAGGGGCAGAAAAATTATGATCTAGGCCATTATCTCTGCTTAGTCATCAAATTTATAATTTTCGAATTCCTTGCCATGATCTGATCTAATGTGCATTATTTTATGCCACTTAGTTTTGAACTCTTTTAGCAAAGACAAGGAACTCATCATAAGTTTCATCTTTACTAGTAGAAAAATAACCCAAGTGTACCTAGAGTAGTCATCTACAATCACAAGTACATACCTCTTTCCACTTCTGCTTTGAATTCTCATGGGTCCACATAAGTCCATATGAATTAATTCTAATGGTTTAGTGGTACTTACAATCGTTTTAGATTTGAAAGAGGATCTTACTTGCTTACCTCGTGCACATGCATCACAAACTTGATCAATATGAAATTTTATGATGGTAATCCTAAACAAATCTTTTGATCTAAGTTTCTCAAGTAATGAAAAGCTAGCATGTCCTAGACGCTTGTGCCAAGAAGTGAATCATCTTCAATAACACTAAGACAAGTTAAATTGATTTGAGGAACAAGGTCTAGATCCACAATGTATGTGTTCCCTTTCCTTGTTCCTTCCAAGATAACCTTCTTAGTTTTAATGTTGATGATCAAGCATTTTTCTTTATCAAATTTTACAGTATTTCCTTTGTCACAGAATTGAGAAATGCTTAATAGATTATGTTTTAGACCTTCAACTAAAAATACATTTTCAATGGAGTGTAGGGTGACTTACCGACCTTACCCATAGCAACTATGTTACCTTTCTTATTATCACCAAATGTTACACTTCCACCTTCATAGGTTGTGAGTGAGAGAAACTTCGTTTTGTCTCCTGTCATGTGCTTGGAACAACCACTATCGAGATACCATGTGTTGTTCCCCCTCACTCCAACCTGCAAAAATCAACTAGTGTTAGTTGTAGGAACCCCATCTTTCGTGGGTTCCTGTTCTTGACTAGGATTTGTTTTGACAACCCATTTTTTCTTACTTATTGTCACTTTTTCCCAATCATTCAGATTTTATTGACATTGATTTATGTAATGACCTACCTTGCCACAATACATAAAAACTTATCACTAGGTAGATCAACATATTTCTTTGTCTTGTTCCTTTTCTTGTAGTTTTCAAAACCAAGACCTTCCTTCCTCTTGGGTCTGTGGTTTCTCAATCCACTTAGGAACTTTCATGATTTTGCCTCTGTTCCTTGCGACAACCAGTTCCTTTTTAAGATTACAGATCTGTTCCTTTAAAATATTTTCTCTTTATTCATTTTTCAATCTCAGATCTGTATCCTTTCAAAGGGGTTGATCTTATATCAAAGGAACTCAGAACAGGGACAAATTCCTTCAAGTGTGAAATCTCTAAATTAATTAGATAATTTTCATTTTTCAAACTTTCATAATTCTTTGATTTTAAGTTTTTATCAAATAAATCAAAGAATCTTAGTTTCAACATCTGTTCTCATTTTCTTAAGCCATTCTATGTGTTCCTTGAACTTTAAGGCTTGTTCCGTTTTTCACTTTTTCACGTTCATCTCTACATTCAAGAATTGCATCATAAAGAAGATCATATATTTCAGCCTAGTTTTACCATCTAGTCTGATTCAAGTCCATGTTGACTTACCTCAATTTTTCTTCATCTTCTTTTTCGTCAGTGTTTGCCATGAGGCAAAGGTTTGCTGTTTCTTCAGTTGGTTGTTCCTCTTCTTCTTCCGTCTCTGAATCTCCCCAAGCAGCTATCATAGCTTTGCGCACATTTGCCTTAGAGAAAGGTGCTTTTGATTCTTTGTTCCTTTCAGCAAAGCGTTCCTTGTTCCTTTCTTTGGTTTTGTCATTTTCCCAAAGAGGACATTCCTTGATGAAGTGATCTGTACTACCACATTTATGACAAGCAGCTTTGTTAGAAAATTTCTTAGTTTTACCTTTGAAGTTTCCATTCTTCATGTTCCTGTACATCTTTCGAAATTTTCGAACCATGAGGGCTGCTTCTTCTTCTTCTGAGTCCGAATCATCTTCATCATCTGCTTTGAGAGCAATTGATTTTGATTTGGAGCTTTCACCATATTCAGTATCAAGGTGAAGCTCATGAGTCATAAGTGACCCTGCCAGCTGTTCTAAGTTGAACTTAGTGAAGTCTTTGGTTTTTGAAGAGCATTGACTTTAGCCGTCCATCTGTCCTAAGACTCTTAGGTAAGATAGAACCTTTTCGAACCTGTTCCTCAGATGAAATAAACTTTCCAAGAGAAGCCAACTCATTATAATGTTAGTAAAACGAGTAAACATGTCTCGGATGCTTTCTTTGGATTTCATGCAGAACAGTTCATATTGATTCATAAGTAAATCAATTTTCGATCTTTTAACTTCATTAGTTCCTTCGTGGGTTACTTCTAGTAAATCCCATAGGAAAAACTTCTTGGGCCCAACAAGAAGAAACAACCTCGACCACTAGGGATTTTAAACTCAACTCTTCCACTAATTAGGCCAAACAACTTTGTTACAACCTAATTCTAACTCGAGCCACACTTGAGTTCCTAAACTCAAGTTCCTGAGCCACTGTTCCTTAACATCAGTTCCTCTCAACTTCACCGAAGTTCCTCACTCATACAAGCTTCACTCAAAGCCTTACTCTTACAGAACTTCACTCAAAGTTCCCTTACGCCAAAAACCAAAATACAATTTGATCGAAATAAGCTTAGTGGAATTAGAGTAAGAAAGCAAAGAACAAATGGCTATTATGAGAGAATGAAGGCACTGACACTTAATTAGTTAAACTCACTTAATTACTTAGTCAAACACAATTTGGAACTTATCTAGACTTCTATATTTATAGTAATACTCATGAAGAATGTGGGATTAAAACTCGATTACATGTTAAGTCCATTAACCCATGATTTCCTTCCCCTAAGGAACACTTTCACATCATGTCCCATGATCCATGATCCAAAAAAATGAACGTGGATATATTTAGCCATTACTCCTAAGAAATAGGAGTTCCTTGAGCTTTTCCGAAAATCAGTTTTATAAAAACAGTTCTTATCTTTAAACTGAATTTTTAATCTTTAAGAAAATAATATCTTTTAAACAAATTCTTTCTTAAAACCGGATATTTATTTTCTTCCTTTTTCCGAAAAACAAAATCTTTTACTTCAAACGGATTTTCTTTTTAAACTGATTTTATCTTTTGAAATTAGATAAAACTAATTTCCTATATTTAGGCAGACTTACTCATTGCACTTTTAACCGTTATACTTTTGCACGCCTAAGTCTAGTTCTTTATTAACTAAGTTCCTTTAACATATTCGTTTGTGCCACTTAGTTTGTTCCTTACAAGGAACAAAACTCTCATTCTCAGATAAAGCTGCCAATGTTCCTTACCATTCTTACTTTGTTCCTTTACATTGGAACTAGAAAATAAAACGCCTAGCTTCTATTCTTCTTGATCCAATGCTTGCTCCAGTATCAACTTATAGAAATTCTTACTTAGCCTTTGAAATCCTCTCTTGACTTCGTATTCTCCCAGTTCCTTTCATTGATACCTTAAACACCATACACTTAAATAATTCATTAGTTCACTACTTAGTTTGTATCTTTGTTTCTTTGTCATCATCAAAACTAACAACGCAATTCCGCCCGGTCGGGCGGATCTAGCCCGGTCGACCGCGCAAGCACATCTGGAGAATTAAGTTCCGCACGGTCGGGCGGATTTCGCCCGGGCGAGTTGGCGCTTTATGCGGAAAACGCGATTTTGGCCGCTGAGTATAAATAGGTTATTTTTACCTAGTTTTTACACGACGAAAAATGCTCTATTCTCTCTGTAATCTGTTCTCTTCTCATAATAAAATATTCTCTCTCTCTGCCGTGGACGTAGCCAAATTGGTGAACCACGTAAATCTGTTGTCTGTTTTCTTTGTTTTAGCATTCATTATTTGTTTCTCTCTCATGTCTGTTATAACAAATTGTTATCAAGAGCTTTGGTGTTCGATCTGTGTGAGAAAGATGTCTGGGATGAATGTCAAAATTGATACATTTACTGGGAGGAATAGTTTTAGTCTGTGGCAAATCAAGATGTGGGCTATACTGAAGCAATAGGGGTTGTGGGCACCGTTGGCAAAGAAGGCAACGGATTCAGTCACCCTGAGATGGAAATTCTGGAGGAAAAGGCGCATTCAACAATTATGTTGTGTCTGTCTAACGACATAATTACTGAAGTTGCGGAGCAGGAAACTGCTGCTGGTCTGTGGTTGAAGTTAGAGAGTTTATACATGACGAAATCTCTAACCAACACGTTGTTTTTGAAGCAACATCTGTTCAGCCTGCGTATGTAAGAAGGTATGTCTCTAAGAGACCACTTAGATAAATTAAATACTATCTTGCTAGATCTGCGAAATATTGATGTTAAAGTAGATGATGAGGATGCTACTTTAATATTGTTGGTATCTTTGCCTGTATCATATAAGAATTTTGTGGATTCTTTTATTGTTGGGAAAGATAGTCTGTCATTAGAAGAAGTGAGATCTGCTCTCTATACTAGAGAGGTCCGTCATCAGGCTTCTGGTTGTAGTACAAAAAAATCAAGCATCTGGACTAGTAGTTACTGGGGAAAGGGACAAAAGAAGTCTGGTAAAAAGAAGACGAATTTTAAAAATTCGAATTCTAAGGGTCCTTAAAATATTGATATTTGTAATTACTGTAAGGAGAAGAGACATTGAACAAATGAATGTCCTAAGAAAAAGAAACAGCAGGATAAAAATGAAGGTTCTGCTGCTCTGGCAGAAACTGGAGGTGATTCTGAGGAAAATCTGGC
Organism: Beta vulgaris subsp. vulgaris; assembly: GCF_026745355.1. Taxonomy (NCBI): domain Eukaryota; kingdom Viridiplantae; phylum Streptophyta; class Magnoliopsida; order Caryophyllales; family Amaranthaceae; genus Beta; species Beta vulgaris. The sequence goes on along the minus strand of NC_079205.1, from coordinate 43,696,742 downwards.
CCTAGTAGTTAATAGTCAGTCATATTGTATGGATGTGTGGGTTCTTGATTATGGGGCATCGTATCATATTAGTCCATGTAGGGAGTGGTTTTCGAATTACAAGCAGATAGATGAAGGCAATGTTTCTATGGCCAATAGTGCTGCCTGCAAAGTAGTTGGAATAGGCTCTATCAGGGTGAGGACTCATGATGGTACATTTTGTACCTTGAACGAAGTTAGACATGTTCCATTAATGACAAAGAATCTGGTATCTTTGAGTCTTCTAGATAGCAAGGGTTTCAGTTTTCAAGGTAAAGGTGGGAGCTATGAGTGTCTATAAAGGTTCAAAGGTGGTTATGAAAGGTATTAAAGTTGGTACCTTATATATTCTTCAGGGGTCTACCGTGACAGGTTCTGCTGCTGTTCCATCATCTGAGGTTCACAAGGAGGTGTTGCCCAAGTTGTGGCATATGAGACTTGGGCACATGGGTGATAGAGGGATGCAAATTCTGTCAAAGAGGGATCTTCTAAGTGGGCACAAGGTGCAGAACCTAGAGTTTTGTGAATACTATGTGTTTGGGAAGCTTCATCGCAGCAAGTTCCAAAAGGCAGTTCATACAACTAAAGGTACTCTTGATTATATTCATTCTAATTGTTGGGGACCTTCCCGAGTTGCATTTATTGGAGGTCACAGGTATTTTGTGTCGATGATTATTCAAGAATGACTTGGGTAATTATGATGAAACATAAAAGTGAGGCCTTCAAGAATTTCAAACAGTGGAAGGTTTTAGTTGAAAGGAAGGTCAAAAGGCTGCGTACTGATAATGGTCTGGAGTTCTGTTGGTAAGGGTTCGATAAGTTCTTCAAAAATTAAGGGATTGCTCGCCATCATACTGTTAGAAATACGCCACAACAGAATGGAGTTGCAGAACGCATGAATCAGACACTGTTAGAGAGAGAAAGGTGCATGCTCTCAAATGCTAGGATGGCTAGGAGGTTTTGGGCAGAAGCTGTAAATACAACTTGCTATCTGATCAATCGTGGATCCCATACAGGTATTGACTGTAAAACACCTTATGAGATGTGGTCTGGTAAGCCTGCAAATTATTCTCTGTTGAGAGTTTTTGGTTCTATTATCTATTATCATGTAAATGAAGGAAAATTAGAACCTAGAGCTAAAAAGGGTGTATTTGTGGGTTTTGGGAGTGGACTTAAGGGCTATAGAGTATGGTTACCTTCTGAAAAATCGTGTCATACTTAGTAGAAATGTAATATTCGATGAAAATTCTATGCTTAACTCTCCTGTGAAGTCTACTGTGGTGTCCGTTAGTAGTGATGTTGATAGACAGGTGGAGCTGCAAGTCACTCAGGCTGAGAGTGAATCACATCACCAAGGTGGAGAAGATCAACATGGTGCTACTGAAGAAGAGTCGTTTAGCTATCAGTCATCTGAAATACATCAACCAAGCATAGCACTTGATAGAGCTAGAAGAGTTGGTGTGGGGCCTCCAAAGAGGTATGGTTTTGAAGATATGGTGGCCTGTGCACTTCAGGTTGCTGAGGAGGTGGAGGTTGAAAATAATGAGCGATCCACCTATAAAGAAGCTGTTTCTGGAAGTAAGTCTACTTTATGGCTTGTTGTAATGGGAGATGAGATGGAGTCTCTGGACAAGAATCAGACTTGGGAGTTAGTCAAACGTCCTAAAGAGAGGAAGATTGTAACATGCAAATGGGTTTTCAAGAAGAAGAAAGGGTCTTCACCAACTGAGGGGGTCAAGTATAAAGCTCGGGTTGTTGCAAGAGGGTTCACACAAAAGGAAGGAGTAGATTATAATGAGAGTTTCTCACCTGTAGTCAGACATACACTTATTAGGGTTCTACTAGCAATAGTTGCACATCAGGATCTTGAATTTGAGCAGCTAGATGTCAAAACAGCTTTCCTACATGGGGAGTTGGAAGAAGAGATTTATATGACACAACCAGATGGGTTCCAAGTTTCGGGAAAAGAAGACTATGTTTGCAGATTGAAGAAGTCCTTGTATGGACTAAAGCAGTCTCCTAGGAAGTGGTATAATAGGTTTGACAGCTACATGATTGAGTTAGGCTACAACAGAAAGTGAGTATGATTGTTATGTGTACCATAGCAAGCTGGGTGATGGTTCTTTCATTTATCTGGTTCTGTATGTATATGATGTGCTTATAGCTGCAAAGGCTAAGTCTGATATTCAGAGGTTGAAGGCTCTTCTCAGTGTTGAATTTGAGATGAAAGATTTGGGTGCTGCAAAGAAGATTTTGGGGATGGAGATCTATAGGGAAAGAGGTCAGAAGAAACTTTTCTTGTCACAGAAAGGTTATATTCAAAAGATTATGTCAAGGTTTGGCATGACAACAGCTAAGCCTATAGACACTCCAAGTGCTTCCAGTAATCACCTGTCTGTTGCTTTTGCACCCAAGATTGCAGAGGAGAAGGAGTACATGAGTCGGATTCCTTACGCTACTGCAGTAGGGAGTTTGATGTACGCTATGGTTTGCATTAGGCCAGATCTTGCACATGCAGTTAGTGTTGTTAGTAGGTTCATGGGTGACCCTGGTAAGGAGCACTGGCAGGCAGTCAGGAGGATTTTTTAGTACCTAAGAGGTACATCTGGCGTTGGTCTCATCTATGGGAATGATGCTCAGTGTTTATTCACTGGTTATTATGATTCTGATTATCACTAGTGGAAAAATAAGGAAGGGCTGCGCTAAAAAAGGCCCTTTGGGCTGCGTCTTTAGACAGCAGCCCTTTCCATAGCAGCCCTTCACTTTTTAAGTAGGGCTGCGCTTTTCAAATGTAGCCCTTCTACAAGTGAAGGGCTGCGTTTTTAGGTAAAAAACGCAGCCCTTCATGCTTAAAAGGGTTGCGTTTTTAGTAAAAAACGCAGCCCTTTTGACCCATAAAAAAATAATTTTTTTTTTTGATGTTCATAAGCCGAATAGATTTTCACAAGCTCCTGAAACAGGATCAGAAAACTTACAAAAATATTAATATTTTGATCAAACGAAACACGACCAGAACGAAATCAAAATTTACATGGCATTGACTGATCTTCATTACACCACAAAACCCAAACAATAAGCGAAGAAAGAAACAAATTTTCAAAGTCCTCCAAATCCGCCAACTAGAAAGCCTCTACCAAAACCCTAATCTGAGATTTTTGTATTGCAAATTCAAAACTGATATGCCATGTTCATATGACATTTTTCAGTACTTATTTGGCTATTTTTGTGTGGACTTGAACATATTTTTGTATGATTTTGAACTCTTTCTCAACAATTGGTATTTGGGTTCTTTAATTTCTATTATGTTGGTGAGAGGGTCCAATTGTAACAATGTGCAAGTGAAGAAAGTGCCAAGTTACAAACTCAAAGGTGCAAGTGGAATAAGTCAACAAAGTGCATTTAAGTGGCAAGGAAACAAAGATGGGAAGAAATGTTAATCAAATGAGGAAGCATCTAAGGAAAGAAGAAGGAAGTTGTACCGGCAGCCTCCGCGGTCGCGGAGCACATGACCGCGGTCGGGACGAATTTCGAAGGAAAACAAAGGAAATCGCCGTGAGCAACTCCGCGACCTCACCGCGGTCGCGGACATCCTCCGCGGGCGCGGACCTAATCTCCGCGGTCGCGGACCCCTGTAGTAAGGAAACGACGCTTCGTTTCCTCTATTTTGCGGATTAAAACATTAGTTAGTCTTTTGTGTTGTTAATTCAGTTTTGCATCTGTTTTTTTTTTAGAGAACAATTAAAAAGAAAAGTTGTAGTGATTATTTTGGATTATGAGAAACTAATTTCCTAACTTGGTAAATCAATTGGAGCAACCTCTTCATCCATTTTGTGAGTTCAATCTTTACCTTTTTATTTGCTTGAATGTTTGATGATTCTTCATATTCGTTATGCTAGATTGTTGTGTACTTTGAGTTAATCTGATCATTTAACTTGTGGTTTCTTTACAATCTTTGCTATCTAGATAATTGTCTGCTTTGAGATAATCTAGAATTGGTAGTTTTGTGCTCAATTATCACATGCTTTTGGATAGTTGTGCATAAGAAGAATCATCTCATAAACTTGTGTTTGACCGCTTGTGTGAATGCAAGTTTATCCTATTGACATTCCTTAGTTGTTATTTAATTGTTTATTGAATCTAGAACGCTTGGACTAGGTTGTAAACCGTTAAGATTGGATTAGAGCGCTCGCTTAATCTTACATAAGTTAGAGGAGATTGAATCTGTTGATTCGCAATAGGTCATTCAAGTAATTATAGGAATTGAGTTGTTATATGATCAAAGTTTGAATTGGTTGTTAAGATTGATTGCCAAGTATTTGTCTATTATTTGATTAGCGTTTGCTTAGTCCTTCTTAGTTATACTTTTAAGTGAAACCCCCCCCATTGCTACCACAACACACGTTTAACCTTACCAAACCCTCCTTCTCCGTGGATTCGAACCTTACTTCCTTATTCTACGTTTGTGTAGGGTAGTATTGATTTATTTGCACGTTAGCCGATACGACTTAGGCCTCGCCAAATTTGGCGCCGTTGCCGGGGAAGGCAGCGTGTTGGGTGTTTATTTGTGTGTTTGTTCCTGATTTTTGGTGTGTGAGCCTTTCATATGGTTCACACCCGTTCTACTAATCAAGGAGCTTTGTTTTTTGATTCAGAGATCGAAAGGACGCTCTATCGTTGAGAAAGGAAATTCAGGATCACTTCCGTGAGTTGCCTTATTATATTGGTACTGAGGAAGAAGAGATGCCGCCTAGAGCTGATCCGACATTGAGGGAGCTTTCTGCTCCTAATCTGGACCAGGCACCATTGGCTATTCAATATACAGAGTTTGGGGAGAATGTTACTTTTGAGTTGAAGTCGGGTCTTGTTCATTTACTGCCAAGCTTCCATGGTTTAAATGGGGAAGATCCAATCAAGCATCTTGCGGAATTCCATGTTGTTTGTACTAGTATGCAGCCAAGGGGTGTTACGGAGGATCAAATCAAACTGCGGCCTTTCCTTTTTCATTGAAGGATAAGGCTAATGATTGGTTCTATCATTTGAGCCCCAACAGTATCAAACATGGAGGGGGATGAAGCAAGCTTTCTTGGAGAAGTTCTTTCCTTCAAGCAAGTTGAATGAGCTTAAGAGGGCCATTAGCAACATTGAGCAAGGTTATGATGAGATCCTTTATGACTACTTAGAGAGGTTTAAGAGGCTCTTGCTTGTTGTCCTTACCATGGTTTTGCCGAGAAGGATCTTGTGCTGTACTTAGTTGCTGGGCTCCTTCCAAATGAGAGAAGGATGGTGAATGCTGCTTGTGGGGGTAACATTGATAACAAGACCCCAACAACAAGCCATGGAGCTCATAAGTGAGTTTGCTGAGAGTTCTCGCACTATTATAAGAGGAATGCTACCCGGGGTGTTAAAGCTGCAAGTTCGATCATCTTGGGAGTCGGAGGTTTCCGACCTTAAGAATATGTTCCGGCAATTCATGATTAGTAACAAACCTCAACAAGTGAAAGCTTGTGGAATTTGCTCCAATACCGGTCATCCTACCGATGCTTGCCCAACCTTGCAAGAAGCACTCAAGAGGTGAATGCTTTGGGATCAAGGAATAGAAAGTATGATCCCTATTCAAATTCATACAATCCGGGTTGGAAAGATCATTCGGCTTTCAGTTACAAGAAGGAACAAAATTTTCAAGGGAACAAAATTTTCAAGGGAACAAAATTTTCAACAAGGAAATCGACCTCCTCTTCAAGCAACCATATCAACCTCAAGGGCAATCATCTAGCTCTAACTCAATGTCCACAGAGGATATGATCAAAGCTTTGACTAAGAATGTGACTACCATGCAGTCCAATATGGTGTAATTTCAACAAGAGACCAAGTCAAGCATTTACAACTTGGAAACACAAGTGGGCCAAATGTCTAGTGTCATGAATACTTGAGGCCCAAAATTCTGGAAAATTGCCATCTCAAACCGAGGTGAACCCCAAGAAGAATGTGAGTGCTGTGACATTAAGGAGTGGCAAGGAGCTTATTGATCATGCATCCGAAAAGAGCAAGGTTGTGGAAGAGAAGACAAGAGTTTAAGATGAGGAGGTGGAGGTTCTTACTCCTTCCAAAGAGGTGGAAAAAGTGGTGAGTCCTAGCTCTCACCAAGAGGTAAAATCTTTCCCGGAATACAAACCGGCACCCCCTTTCCGATGCACTTAAGGACAATCGTAAGCTTGATTTATCTAAGGATATTTATGAAACATTTAGCCAATGTAATGTGAATATTCCTTTGTTGCAATTGATTAAGACTGTGCCTTTGTATGCTAAGTGGTTAAAGGAGATGTGTTCAATTAAGTGGAAAAGTAAGGTTAAAGAAAAACAAATAGTTAAGGTTAGTGAACATGTATTCGCTGTTTTCCAAAAGAGAATGCCAAAAAAATGTGATGACCCGGGCATGTTCACTATTCCTATAACTCTTGGTGATACTAAGATTGATAGGGCCATGTGAGATTTAGGAGCTTCCATCAATGTGCTTCCTTATTCTTTGTATGAGTCTTTGACACTTGTGATTTGCTTCCTACCAATGTTGTTATCCAACTTGCAGATAGATCACTTCCATTCCTAAGGTGTAGTTGAAGATGTTCTTGTGGTAAGTTGATAAGTTGACTTTTCCTGCTGATTTTTATGTGATTAATATGGAGCATGATAAGCATTCGGCCCCTATTCTTTTAGGAAGGCCGTTATTGAAAACGGCTAAGACCAAGATTGATTGTGACACCGGTTCTTTGGCCATGCAGTTTGATGGCCAAATCATTGAGTTTAATATGTATGATGCCATGAGGTACCCTAACATTGAGGATCACTCTCTCTGTGCCATTGATGTGTTTGAGCCATGTGTTCAAGGTGTGTTCGATGTCTTACGTGATGATGATTTGCAAAGTGTTTTGGACTTTAGTTTGAATGCTGATTCTTTGGAGTTTTGTTTGCCAATAATGTGCTTAAAATTGTTGTTGAATTGAATGAGCTTTCCAAACTTCCTTTGAATCCTTCAAACTATAAGCCCATGCCACTTACTGTGCCTAGCACAAGACCGCTTCCTTCTTTGTACAGGCCCCCGATGTTGAGCTCAAAACTCTACCGGAGCATTTGAAGTATGTCTTCTAAGTGAGAAAGAGACCTTGCCAGTTATCATTTCCAACAAGTTGACCTTGGAACAAGAGAGCAAGTTGGTGGAGGTGCTCAAGGAGCATTCGACGGCGATTGGGTGGTCAATTGCCGACATCCATGGCATTAGCCCATCCACATGTATGCATAGGATCTTGTTGGAAGATGAAGCTAAGCCGGTGAGGCAACCTCAAAGGCGTTTGAACCCACCCATGATGGAGGTGGTAAAGAATGAGGTAATAAAGTTGTGTCAAATGGGTATTATTTACCCCATCTCCGATAGTAAATGGGTAAGTCCTACGCAAGTGGTGCCAAAGAAAGGTGGTGTCACAATGATTCCTAATGCAAATGGCGAAATGGTACCCACCCGAACTCAAACTGGGTGGAGGGTATGTATTGATTATCGCCGTTTGAACTTGGTAACTAGAAAGGATCATTTTCCCCTTCCTTTTATTGACCAAATGCTTGAGAGACTTGCAGGGAGGGCTTTCTATTGTTTCCTTGATGGGTACTCAGGCTATTTTCAAGTGCCCATTGCTCCAGAGGACCAGGAAAAGACAACATTTACATGTCCCTTTGGCACTTTTCTATCGGCGCATGCCTTTTGGACTTTGTAATGCCCCTCCACCTTTCAAAGGTGTATGGTAAGTATTTTCTCTGACTTTGTGGGGGAGTTTCTAGAGGTTTTCATGGATGATTTCACCGTTCATGGTGACTCTTTTGACCAATGCTTGTACCATTTGTCCCTTGTCTTGAAACGTTGTATTGAGTCTCATCTTGTGTTGAATTCTGAGAAATGTCATTTCATGGTTGAGCAAGGCATAGTGTTGGGGCATGTTGTTTCATCTAGGGGGATAGAGGTGGATAAAGCAAAGACCGATGTGATTCAATCCCTTCCCTACCCCACTAGTGTACGTGTGAAATTAGGTCTTTCCTTGGTCATGCCGGTTTTTACCGGCGTTTATAAAAGATTTTTCTAAGGTGTCCTCTCCTTGTGCAAGTTGTTGCAAAAGGATGTTGATTTTGTGTTTGATGATGCTTGTAAGAAGGCCTTTGACTCTTTAAAAGAGAAGCTTACTTCTGCCCCTGTCATTCAAGCCCCCATTTGGTCTCTCCCTTTTAAGATAATGTGTGATGCAAGTGATTATGCCGTGGGGGCTGTTTTGGGTCAAAAGAGTGGTAGAGCGTCTCATGTAATACATTATGCATTTATGACATTGAATGGGCGCCAAAGAAACTATACCACCACGGAAAAAAATGTTAGCTGTTGTTTTTGCGATTGAAAAATTTCGGTCCTACTTGCTTGGGACCAAGGTCATTGTGTACACCGACCACGCAGCTATTAGATACTTGATGGCAAAGAAAGAAGCCAAACCCCGCCTCATACGGTGGGTTTTGCTTCTTAGTGAATTTGAGGTGGAGATTAAAGACAAGAAAGGAGTTGAAAATCTTGTGGCTGATCATTTGAGCCGTCTTGTCCATGATGAGGACAAACCCCACTCTCAAGAGGCTATTCTTGGAGAGTTTCCGGATGAAACCTTATTCTCTATCCGTGATGTCTGTCCTTGGTTTGCTAACATTGTTAATTTTCTTGTTTCTCATGAGTTTCCCCCCAGGTTTACTAAGATGCAAAGGGATAAGCTACGAAGTGATGCAAGATACTATGTTTGGGATGATCCATACCTTTGGAGACATTGCGCCGATCAAATTGTCCGGAGATGCATTCCGGAAAGTGAGGTAGCCTCTATTCTTGAATTTTGTCATTCCATGCATGTGGTGGGCATTTTGGGCCAAGAGAACGGCGCGAAAGGTACTTGATTGTGGATTCTTTTGGCCAAGCCTTTTTCGTGATGCCTATGCTTTTTGTAAAGTTTGTGACAAGTGCAAAGAGTTGGGAATATCTCCCAACGGAATGAAATGCCCCAAAATTCTCTTCTCTATTGTGAAATCTTCGATGTGTGGGGCATTGATTTCATGGGCCCATTTCCCAACTCTAGTGGAAATCTTACATTCTCCTTGCGGTGGACTACGTTTCCAAGTGGGTGGAAGCGAAGGCCACCAAGACTAACGATGCTAAAGTTGTGGCAGGTTTTGTGAAGTCACAAATTTTCTCTCGGTTTGGTGTACCCCGCGCTATGATTAGTGATCAAGGCACTCATTTTTGCAATCGGACCATTGAAGCTTTGATGAGGAAGTGTGAAGTTACTCACAAGGTTTCAACACCCTACCATCCTCAAACAAATGGTCAAGCCGAGGTGTCTAATAGGGAAGTTAAGTCCATTTTGGAAAAGACCGTGAATCCCACCCGCAAGGATTGGAGTTCCCGTCTTGAAGATGCGTTGTGAGCTTATCGGACTGCCTACAAGACCCCTATTGGCATGTCTCCATATCGGTTGGTTTTCGGTAAAGCGTGTCATTTGCCTGTGGAGTTAGAGCATAGAGCTTATTGGGCAATCAAGCAATTGAATATGCGCTTTGATGGAGCCGGAGACACAGTGAAGCTTCAGTTGCAAGAGTTGGAGGAAATCCGCCGAGAGTCCTATGAGAATGCAGCCATCTACAAGGAGAAGACAAAAGCTTGGCATGACAAAATGATTATGCGGAAAGAATTCAAGGTGGGTGACAAGGTACTTCTCTACCAATCCCGCTTGAGATTATTTCCGGGTAAGCTTCGATCCCGTTGGGATGGTCCTTTTGTAGTTGTTAAAGTCTACCCTCATGGTGCAGTTGATATCCGAAGTTTGAGTACGGATAGTGTTTTCAAAGTGAATGGCCAAAGGCTTAAGCCTTACTTTGAAATTGCGAAAGTGGAGGATGTAGAGTTTTTGGAACTCTATGCCCCTCGCTATGAGTAAATTTTTTGTGCTTGCATGATGTCGAGCTTCCGACTTTAAACTAAGCGCTTCTCGGGAGGCAACCCGTGATTTGATTTTATTTTTAGATAATTGGTTATGTTTGGTTCTTTTGTGTTTTTGGTGTTTCTGTTTTTGACTTTTGTAGGTGTACATTTGGGCACTAAGAAGGGAGTAGGAAGGAGTTAATTTCATTAAAAAAAAAAAAAAAAAACGAGGGGATCTTTGAGGTTTTGCCGAGAGCACTTCTGCGGGCTGACCGCGGTCGCTGAAGCATTCCGCGGGCGCTACCTCAAACCCCGCGGGCGCGGCCCGGGTTGCAAGTTAAAATAAAAAAAAGAGCGCCGCAAGCAATTCCGCGACCTCCGCGATCGCTGAACGCCTCCGGGGCGCGGACCTTTTCTCCGCGGTCGCGGACCCCGTATTTCCGCCAGGTTTTTTTTTTTCGCCCTTTTCTTTCTTCCTCCTTCCGTCAATTCCGACTCTCTCTCTCTATTCTCACAACTCCTCTCCAACCTCCTCATCCCCTTTCATCTCTCCTCAATTCTTTCCCTCAAATTCCTCTCTTTCACTCTTTCAATCCCTTTTTCTCACTCTCTCATCTCATTTCTCACTCAATTCCCTTCAAAAATCTCCACTTTTCTCATCTTTTTACAAAATCTCTTGGAAACCCTAAAATTTGGGGGTTTTTGATTCTTGGAGTTCTTGGGCAATTAAAGAAGCAAGGAGCATTCTTGGGGTGTTGTTCTCACTTGGGTACTTGGTCAACCACTCTATTGATTCTTCCATAAGGTAAAACTTCAATTCTTCACCCTCTTTTTGGAAGTTGCCTTCATTTTTTTCGTTGTGGTTGTTTAATTGTTGAGATTGTGGTGGATTGTTGTGTTTTTAGTCCTCTTTGTGGTTGTGTGGACATTATTGAGGATTGAATTTGTGAATTTTGGAGTGACTTGTTGGGAGTTTAAATTTGAGAAGTTGAGGGTGGAATTATTGTTTGACTTACTTGGTTGTCTTGGTAAGATTTGTGGTTGCTATAACAATGGTGAGAAAGCGTGGTCGTACACAAAGTTTCAATGAGCCTGAGGCTCATGAGGAACCTGCTGCTAGTGAGGTGATGATTGACACTATGGGTTTAACTGGACTCAATAGGGAGCAAAAGGTGACTTGGAGAATTCTTTGTCGATCAAAACGAGTTGTCCATGTACCAAGTTTATTGACACTAATTTCTTGGCTCAGTTGGGCTTTTAGATGGATTTAGAGAGATGATGGGTGAGCTGGATTGTTGGGCATGCTTGATTATACACCTCGCACTTATAAGAGGTGTGTTTATGAATTTTTATCCACTTCACCTTGGTGAAGCATAGGGGGACAACCGTATTCGGTTTAGGATGCATGATCGAGTTCGTGATATTTCTATGAGCCAAGTTAGAGAGGCTTTTGGTTGGGTCGCTCCCTCAAGCGACAACCCTTTTGTCCCCATGGGTGTTCCGTCTGAGGAGGTTGGTACCTTTTGGTATCGCATTTCTGGGTTACCCCTTAGCAGTGGTGGTGAGAAGATTAGTAGTATCCGTCACCCTGTCTACGCATGGCTGCTTACTTCCTAGGCATGACTATCTTTTGCAAGGGTGAGACGGGGAAATTGAACCAATTAGAGATGTGCTATCTTCGTGCCTTGCTTCCGGGTAGTGTTGGTATTCCGGATTGGGCCGACCTTTGGCTTAAGTCTTGCATTGATGTGCGAACCAAATTGGGTGGCCACCTAAGCATGGGAGGTATGATTACACATTTGATTACGCGTTGGGTTATCCTCCTAATAATGCTTGTGACCGGTGGCTGATAAGTTTCTCTTGTTTAATGCCCGCACATTGTTGAAGATGAACATGTTGAAGAGTTCTGATGGCCCCCCTTTTCAGATACACTGTGGTGATGGTTTTATTTTCCTTCCTTGGGCGCATTTTCCTTTTGGCCCCACTGTGGCCGATTTCTTATTAGGCCCGAGGTAGGCGGTGGGATTTTGGATGAGATGGATGAGGATGATGAGGGTGATGGGGATTATGATATGGAGATGGAGCAAGGAGAGGGAAGTAGGCTTTCCTCTATCGAGGAACAGTTGCAGGCTCTTACTCTCCAGGGTAATGCTACCATGGGCTACATGAGGCATTTAGATGCTTTCTTTCAGCAGCAGTATGGTAGCTATGTTCCATATGGTGATTTCCTTAGTGGAGCATCTGGCTTCGGTGCCTCCGGTAGCGGTGGCATATCATGGTGATCCCTAGACGTTTGTTTCTCCCTTTTGCTTGATCTTTTGACTTTCTTACACATTGGGGACATACAATGTGTCCTTTAAGCATGGGGGAGAGGAGTTATCAATGATTTGTTTATATTGTAAATATTTGTCTTTCGTTTCATACTTCATTAAGTAAAAAAAAAAAGAAAAAGAAAAGAAAAGAAAAAAAAAACAAAAAAATGAGTGGCTAGGTGAAAACCCGGGAGGGCGCCTAGGCAAAAGGAGAGGACTCGGATGTCACTTATTTTTCGGAGTGGTGGCATATGAAGGGTGTTTGAAGCGGCGTTTGGGTAGGTCACTCATTGTTGAAATAAGGAGGTTGTGGTTTAGATGGTGGTAGGTTAGAAAGCCTCTTGTTTTTCATCTTGGAGTCATAAGGGGAGCTGGAGTTGGTTAAAGAGGTAAGTTTTTGGGTTGAAGGTGCTATTCCAACCCAAAGCTTCATTTTGAGGGAGTAGTGTGTGAGTTGAGCTTGGGGGATTTAGGACATGTTAGCTCCCTTGCTCTTTGTTTTGTTGTGCAAGTTAGCTTGGGTGTGTTGAGGTTATTTCCACCCTTATCTTTGTGGATTTTGGAGCGATAAGATGGCTAGAGTTTTGGTGCGTTGAGTTACTTCCGCTCAAACTTTAGCTAGTTGCGATTCATCACTTATTCGCTTTTGATTGGAGTAGTGGTGTTAGGATTGGATTTTGTGTGAATTTCTTCATGCTTTTCTTGATAGACCTTGGAGATAGAAAGGAGTTAGGATTTTACTCGAGGACGAGTAAAGGTCTAAGCACGGGGGAATTTGATATGCCATGTTCATATGGCATTTTTCAGTACTTATTTGACTATTTTTGTGTGGACTTGAACATATTTTTGTATGATTTTGAACTCTTTCTCAACAATTGGTATTTGGGTTCTTTAATTTCTATTATGTTGGTGAGAGGGTCCAATTGTAACAATGTGCAATGAAGAAATGCCAAGTCAAATCAAGGTGCAAGTGGAATAAGTCAACAAAGTCATTTAAGTGGCAAGGAAACAAAGATGGGAAGAAATGTTAATCAAATGAGGAAGCATCAAGGAAAGAAGAAGGAAGTTGTACCGGCAGCCTCCGCGGTCGCGGAGCACATGACGCGGTCGCGACGAATTTCGAAGGAAAACAAAAATTCGCCGTGAGCTACTCCGCGACTCACCGCGGTCGCGGACACCTCCGCGGGCGCGGACCTATCTCCGCGGTCGCGGACCCCTGTAGTAGGAAACGACGCTTTCGTTTCCTCTGTTTTGCGGATTAAAACATTAGTTATCTTTTGTGTTTGTATTAGTTCATTTTTTTTTTAGAGAGAACAATTAAAAAGAAAAGTTGTAGTTTTATTTTGGATTATGAGGAACTAATTTCCTAACTTGGTAAATCAATTGGAGCAACCTCTTCATCCATTTTGTGAGTTCAATCTTTACCTTTTTATGTGCTTGAATGTTTGATGATTCTTCATATTCTTTATGCTAGATTGTTGTATACTTTGAGTTAATCTGATCATTTAACTTGTGGTTTCTTTACAATCTTTGCTATCTAGATAATTGTCTGCTTTGAGATTATCTAGAATTGGTAGTTTTGTGCTCAATTATCACATGCTTTTGGATAGTTGTGCATAAGAAGAATCATCTCATAAACTTGTGTTTGACCGCTTGTGTGAATGCAAGTTTATCCTATTGACATCTCCTTAGTTGTTATTTAATTGTTTAATTGAATCTAGAACGCTTGGACTAGGTTGTTAAACCGTTAAGGATTGGATTAGAGCGCTCGCTTAATCTTACCACTAAGTTAGAGGAGATTGAATCTGTTGATTCGCAATAGGTCATTCAAGTAATTATAGGAATTGAGTTGTTCTATGATCAAAGTTTGAATTGGTTGTTAAGATTGATTGCCAAGTATTTGTCTATTATTTGATTACCGTTTGCTTAGTCCTTCTTAGTTATACTTTTAAGTGAACCCCCCCCCCATTGTTACCACAACACAGTTTAACCTTACCAAACCCTCCTTCTCCGTGGATTCGAACCTTGCTTCCTTATTCTACGTTTGTGTAGGGTAGTATTGATTTATTTGCACATTAGCCGATACGACTTAGGCCTCGCCAAAAACCCTAACATAAGGGTCAATATTCTACTCCAAAATCGTAGCATAAACACAATAATGAAGAGAAATTGCATCAAATTGATGGTCAACACACAAAAAAATTCGAACAAAAAAAATCAAAAATCTTGAACAAAAAATTATTCTAAAACATAGATAATTTAGAGCTATTATTAAAGAAAAAGAAGAATAGATTTAAGAAAGAAAGAGAAGAGCTAACCTTATATTAACAACCATGTTATAGAGAAAAAAGAACAAAAATATAGAGAAAAAAGAACGAAAACAAACATGTTATAGATCTGAAATGAAAAAAAAAGAACGAAAATATAGAGAAAAAAGAACCAAAACAACCATGTTATAGATCGGAAATGAAAAAAAAGAACAAAAATAAGAAAAAAAGAACGAAAATGAACAAAAATAAAAAAACGAACGGAAAAATTATAGATCTGAAATTACATTAGACATTAACCAAAACAAACATCAAAAAATTATAGATCTAAAAAACGAAAAATCATCACTTGTTGAAGTAATTGTTGTTAGGGTTGTGATGACGATGTGGGTGTTGTTGTTGTTGGTGCGGGTGTTGGCGGTGATGGACGAAAGTTTGAACCCTTGCAGCGGTGGTGGATGTCAAAGCTGCTCGAACCCGTCTTGCTTGTGATGTCAAAGCTACTCGAACCTGTCTTGCTTGTGATGTCAAAGCTGCTCGAATTATTCTTTAGACTCGAGTCCTAGAAGTATCAGCAATGGTGTTGGAGAAGAGAGAGATTGAGGAGAGATAATTTAATGAGGGAGAAGGAACGAATTGAAGGACGTGAGAGAATGAGGGAGAGGAGAGAGAATGAACCCTTAAATAAAAGCCCATAAAGGGCTGCGTTGTTTTAAAAAACGTAGCCCTACAAGCCATAAAGGGCAACTTTGCAGGCTACAGTTACTTTGTCTACTACCGAAGCAGAGTGCATGGCGTTGACAGCAGCTGCTAAAGAGGGAATATGGCTAAAGGGACTAGTTAGTGATCTCGGGTTACATCACGATCAGGCTACTGTGTATTGTGATAGTGTGAGTGCAATATGCTTAGCTAAGGATCAAGTCTATCATGAGAGGGCTAAGCATATTGATGTGAGATATCATTTTCTGAGGAGTGAGACTAGGATTAAGGTGAAGAAGGTAGGAACTGTTGATAATCCTGTTGACATGTTCACCAAGCCGGTTCCGCAAAGTAAGTTTCAGTAGAGTCTGGACTTACTCAATGTTCGTGATTGCTAGTTGCCCTCTTGGCGCAATTCTGGGGTCCTTTGGGACAAATCTGGTGCTGAGAGATTATGGGCGTTGTGATCAATGCATCTGGTTTTTTAGTTATTGTGAGAGGATTCAAGTCAAGGTGGAGATTTGTAAGAATATGCCTTGAATGAGTGATGCTTGAAAGGTGTTCGAGAAAATGCGTAAGAGACGCAAGAGCTGCGCCTCGCCCGGGCAGGTCGGGCGGACGTCACCCGGTCGGGCGCGCAATCAATCTGGAGGAACGCAATTCCGCCCGGTCGAGAGCGCAAGCACATCTGGAGAATTAAGTTCCGCCCGATCGGGCGGATTTCGCCCGGGCGGGTCGGCGCTTTATGCGGAAAACGCGATTTTGGCCGCTGAGTATAAATAGGTTAGTTTTACCTAGTTTTTACACGACGAAAAATACTCTATTCTCTCTGTAATATGTTCTCTTCTCATAATAAAATATTCTCCATCTCTCTGCCGTGGACGTAGCCAAATTGGTGAACCACGTAAAGCTGTTGTCTGTGTTCTTTGTTTTTGCATTTGTTATTTGTTTCTCTCTCACGTCTGTTATAACAAATATCAATATTACATTGGTGTCGATGATAATTTGTAAGCAAGTGTTCACTCCAATTTTCTGTCTCAATAACCTTCCCCTAACAAAGATTTTCTCTAGGAGGAAAGGTTACGTGCGATTGCTCACAGTAAGGTTGTAGCTTGTAGTCATGTTTTTATTCGTGTACGCGGTGTCAGTATTTATTTGACTACCACATTGGAGGGTTTCATAAAAAAAACGTTTTTGAAATCACCAATAAATTTTTAAATGAAGACTCAAAAACCTAATTGGATATTTGGGAATCGTTGGGACAACTTGGGACTTATTTAATGTAGATTATTTCCCCATCATAACTTCATTAACGGTCATGAACGAATAATTGAGTTCGAGGATGAGGGTATGAACATGATCATGAACATCCGCCCATTGGTTGCATCTACTTAACGCAATTCACAATAATTCTTATAGAATAGAACAACCAAATAATATCTTAAACACCTTAAAAAAAATTAGTCTAAGTTGGTTAATTATACAGAAAAATACTACTTTGTTGTGACAAGTTTTAGTAATCAAATTTACTAGGTACCTAAATCTAATTGTTCAATTATCTTATTAGGCATTAGAATAATTCTTTTGATCTTGATTAACAATAATAACATATGGGTGTTGATAGCATAAGGATGTCATACAAAATAAAGAGGAGTAAAGATTAAGAATATACAAAGGAAGGAATTTTGCTTTAAAGGTCTACATCATGAAAAAAAATATTAGTAACTTCAAGCAAAAAATTATGAAAATAAAAGACTAAGAAACCTCATAAATTAAATATACCGGTGTGGCCTGGGTATGAGAGAACAACGACCTTCATGTGGAGCAATCGTGGAGTTTTTAACGAAAACGAATGAAAAATCTAGCAAAGATGAACGTGTTTGAGTGCTTAATGTATTAGATATGATTGAAACATATCTAATAAGGTCCCAATTTCTTTTTCTTATAATTTCTCCGTAACATACATAATGCAATAATTGAAGACTTTATATCTCACAAATAATCTCCAATTGTTGTATTCTTTGTATTACGAAGGGAGTATATAAGATGACTATAATATCAAGTACGATCTTACAGATAAAAAAAAGTATCTTTTCACCACACACGAAGAACATATGAGAGAGGACTTGAACAAACAAGGGCTCATAAACTAAAAACATCTTGTAGAATTATATAATACTAACATTCTTTGAAATATATAGTTCAAAACTATTTCAGGGGAGGTTATAATTTTCCTAATTTTACAAAATCTTTTATTCATTGTTAGTATCTTCGTGTTTTTTTTTTAAGTTTCTAAATTAATCAGGACTTTTTTTCTCAAGTTATTCCTAACAATCATAAACGATCGATGTACCTTTTTTTTGTCGTGCCTTAAGAAAACAATTTGATAATCGATTTAGTTACTAATAATACTAATGAACTATTGCTTCAATTTCTAAGAAATCTACCCACTTACTTGTAAACTACTCTTTTCAATACCTTGAAAATTGATATTGGTCAAAGCAATAAAAGGATAAAGCTGCTTAAAAATTGAAGGGTAAGGATTTAGCACAATTACATTAGCTACAAGTTTTTTGTAACCAATGGTCATAATATATTTCAACTTTGATGATGTGCTTTTGTTAGTGTTTTTATTCATCATTCAAAAAGATCCGCCAATTGGAAGAGAGTATATAAGATGACTATAGGTATCAAGTACGATAAAAAAAAGTAGCTTTTCATCATGCACGAAGAACATATGGGAGAGGATCCTTGAACAAGAAAGGGATCATAAACTAAAAACATCGTGTAAAATTATATAATACTAACATTCTTTGAAATATATAGTTCAAAACTACTTTAGGGGATAGCAACTATTTAGCATTTAAATAAAGCACTTATTTTTCATCATATACTTGTATATCCTATCATCATTGGCTAACTAATTAATAGTATAACCTGATTGTTCCAATTAATAAATAAAAATCGAAATTTGATAATTAAACAATTCACATCCCAAAAATAATCAGAAAATATATCAAAATTAACCAAAATTTCGATTATCAAAACAAAAAAAAAAACAACTTAAAACAAAAAAATTTCAAAATTTAGAAATTACCTTCTATGCACTTAGAGAAGGAATAATTCAAGAACAATCCACCACCACAAATTTTTCCTATAGCCTCCGAAACCTGCTACATTAATTATCTTCCCCAAAATCTTCCCCATAGTATACTTTTGCCACTATAGTATATCTTTATTTATCCCCAAAAACTAAAATAACAATACAAAAAAACCTCAATATCCACAAATCAAAATACAAAAAAATATAAATAAAAAGACGAAAAATTAGAAAATAGTAAATTGCATTACATAAATAAATACCTTTAGGAATTCTCATACTTATTTATTTATGTAATGCAATTTCACGAAGCTTGCATTTCACGATTCCGCGCACCACCTTTAGCCTGCATTTCATGAAGCGCACCGACTTCATCCTCAAGCTCTTCCACCATCTTCTTCATATCTTCAAGATTTTATAGAGATTCAAAAAAACAAATTATTAGGTTTTTTTTTTTTTTGGTAAATAAGTAGTAAAATTGACCAAACAACCAATACACCTAAAGGAGGAGCATGTCAGCTACCCCCACAAACCAACTGGACATGCCCAGTTACTTACAATTCTTCAACCCACTTCTTATCTACTTCACGGACTTTGTTCCCTATGAGCTGCACAATTCTATTTTTTACAATGAACTTAATGTGTTTAATTGTACTCTCAACAGAATTAACTATACTCTCCCAATAGGCTTTGTTCCTATTACACCAAATCATATAAATTGTTTCTGCAACAGTTGCCATCACCACCTGTCTCCTGAACCTCGAGCCTTTGTATCTGCTGCGAAGCCATCTGCAGGTCTGTAGCAACTTCCTAGCATTCCATCCAATTCCAAGCCATTCAACAATCTGCTTTATGCATCTGGCACTAAACTCGCAACCAAAAAATAAGTGTGCAGTGTCTTCAACATGTTGATCACAAATTTGGCAATTTTCTTTGTCACTGATGCCCATCTTCTTGAGTCTAGCACCGGTTTTGAGTCTCTCCCTCACAGCCATCCACATGATAAACCTATGCTTAGGTATAGTAAGTCTGTTCCACACACAAGGACTCCATTGTTGTTGTGTTGTAGGGATTTTAGCTTCATTATAATACTTTTTAGTACTAAACGAGGTGCAATTCAACCATTGTCTACCCCTCAGTTTATCATGTAGTTCATTTTTGGCTCTGCATATGTGCTTCCACGCCCAACTAGCTGTAGTAGGAGTAGCATATGTATCCCATGACGCCTCTTTAATATATATGTTGTTCAGCCATTTAACCCATAGGTTGTCTTTCTTTTGAGCCACCCACCAAGCCAACTTACTCACTGCCACCAGGTTCCACATATGGATGTCTCTGAAGCCAAATTATTAGGTTTAGAACAAGGAAAAAAAGAACAAAAAGAAAATAGGTTTGGAACCTGTGATTTAGAATCGTCTTCCATCAGTTCCTGCAATATTAGCATCGGGAATCAAGGTTGGGTAATTAAAAAAAAAAAAAATGATTTCTTTTAGGTGAGAAACCTGAGGTGTAATTTTGAGAACTGTAAATGGGATGAATTGAATTTTTTTTTTTGGAATATGAAATGGAACATCATTAATGGAGTTTTGGAAATTGGAAAGGAGAAGCTTGAAAACAGCAGTACAAAGAAGCGTAATTGCATAAAGTGAGATTTTTTTTTTCTTTTTTTTAACTTTGAACAATCAAAGAAAATAATTGGGCCCTTTGGGGCTCTGTACAGTTCATCACCCTGCACAGGGCCTTAGCCGGGCCTAAATTCCTAATTCCTAAGAATAAACCCACCATCCACAGAGAAATCCATCCTAAGAAACCTAATATGAAGAAATATTTGTCTCAGTTACATCATAATAATGAATATCAATCTATAGCCATGAACACGATTGTTGCGGCCAAAGCTGTGGCGGTGGTGGCGGTGATCGTGATAGTGTTAGCAATGGTGGTGGGGATGGCTGTCGAGGCATCAACAATGGTGGGGGCAGTGGCGGCCGCTGCTGATATTGGCTTTGAGAAGTGTTGCTCACTTGTCCATTAAGTACAACTTGAGGCGTTTGAAGTTGATAGTTTGGAGAAATACTATTATTGTTGTTGTTCACTTGTTCATTACTATGCTCTTGCTTAATCTTTATTTCTGCTGATCGAAGCTTATCAAGTATATGAGTAGGAAGAAGGCCTTTTTTGTGGAGCTTTTGCAAAGCTGCATCATCGTTTACAGTAATATCATGGATGCTTGATCTCTTTCGTTTCTGTATGTTTGCTGGGTCATTCCGAGAATAGTACTTTTGAGCATGACTAGCAACTTGAGTTGGTGACCTTGTTACTACCACATTCTTTGAAATGTTTGTCCACTGACCCTTTTTATATATCTTCACGCCTATCAAAAACAACCTACATAACAAAATATGACTTTTATTTCAGATCAATTCTTTCATGAGATCTCTTAATTAATAGATAGACAAAATTTATACATGACACATTATTATACCACGAGACACTATAATTTAAGTTACTATTACTATAGAAGTATACAACATATCATTCTATGTCAGCTGCTCATTCCTATTGCTTTATTAGCATGTGCAGAAGGAGATATGTACAAGAACAAGAGTGTTATATATTAGTTAGAAGGTGACAAAACCCCATAATTGGTTACCCTCCAATTAAGGGATAACCCAATAATGCTGACTTGAACTTTGGTGGAATTATGATAGTAATTTTCTGTACTCAACAATACAAAGATATAATTTTCTGTACCCAAAAACGCCTTCTATGGTGGAATTATGATACCTTTAGTTCGATGTAGTGGTGTTGCTGGGTACTAACAGTGGCAACTTTGTGTTATACTATTGTAGTGTCAAATGTCAATGGTTATAGAGAGCGTAAAGTTCAAATAGGTGGTAATATTTTCACTACATGTTAATGTGTAGGCTAAAAGCAAGAATAACATGGAATCAGGTAGAAATTATATGAGCTAGTTTAGCTAACGTAACCTGGCATGTAAAAAAGACTGACATATGAACAAATTTGGTCTTGTAGGAGGTTTACGAATTCAAACTTTTATCACATAATTTTATGCTCCATTGATAGATCGAGGAGGCATAGTAGAAGCCTAAGAGGGCCATGATCCCTTATGAAGGTCCGGTTGTACTCATTATAATAGACTAAGAAGATTAAGAAAGTGATAATAAAAGTTGTTTTATTGGTAACCTAACTCCTCCACAACCATATTCAGAATTCTTCGTTAAACTGGTACGATCCCCCTTCGCAACCAAGCTGGCTTTGCCTTTGCATTGATGTACTACTTTTTTTTTTTATTGATTGTTATCATCACCATATGATTTGGCTACCACTAGATATCTAAAAACTAATCCACATAATAAGCAACTAATAGGAAGTGGCACGCAATATAAAGATTACACAATAGTAAATCTAGACTCTAGTGCCTAAGAGTTGTAATTTATGATGTTTCTACCTCGGTGCATTTAAGTTAATAAATCAAAAAGAACTCTAATAAAAATAAGAGAATCACCATATATACTTCCTCTATTTTTCATGAATTGCTCCTTTATTCACTGTCAATATTCTTCAAATTCTATACAGAATCTTGTAGTTCAAGACTCAACAGACACCTACCATATTTCTATCTGAAGATGTTTAAGCATTCTAAATTCAATTATTGGAGTTAGAAACTGATTTTAATTAGTCTAAGACTTTTGATATGAAGTGGAAAATTTGGGATCAAGTTAATATTTTTCTACTATATAACAAAAAAGTTGGCTAATTAAACCAAGTTCAAATTAAAATTTCAAATTAAAAGTAGAATTTAAAAACACAAGGAACATCTCACTTCCAGAATTGTGACACTAAAAAAGACAAAAAGATACCATGCACATAGTTTTTTTTCTTGGCGTAAATAAGCGACTAATCACAAGGGATTTGATCGTAGGTCTGGGTTACTACTCCCACAAGACTTTACTAACTAAGCTAGATGACATCCATAGATATAATGTCGATTGTGAACAACCACTACTCACCTTCTAAAATTATGAGCAGATAACATATGATGAGTATATATTGTTCTAATTAAGTCACCTAATAATAGGGTCATAATAAATAAAAAATATAATTACGGATGAAATAATGCTCTTTTTATAAAATTCCAATACATCCTAATATTGGTACTAATTAATAAAAAGTAATTAGTAATTTATTTGGCTAATTTTACACAAATTATGTACATACCCGTTTTTTCTGTTTATTTGACATCCATAGATACAATATTCCTATACATCTTCATAACCCCTAAAGAATACCTAAGCATATATTAAGTATTAACCTTCATTTAACTTCTTAATATGAAGATGAATATCGAAGGAGATCTAAGAACTAAAGAACATATAGGCAAAGCAAATCGAATAATTTTCTTTCAAAAACATAACTAAAAACAAAGAATTTATTTCTTTATGTTCATTATAGATGTGCTAAGAAAAAGTACAGTAATATGACATGTACGTTGTTAAATTCTTTACAACATAAAGTGTAATCTTTTAGGGTTGTAGTACGTACCTATGTTCATCTTTGCTCCATTGAGAACCTCTCTTCCTCGGTTTCGAGTCATCATCTTCCGAGTCATCGTCCGAGTTGTATAAGTCACTGTAATTCGGGAGAGGAACTCGGTCGTTTTCAATCGACTCAACGTCGTAGGCAAGTTCATAGTAGTGATTTTGAATCTCTGCTGGGGTCCTCTTACCTCCGAGTTTGGTAGTGATTTGAAGCCACCGAGTTGACTCGTCCTCGATGTCGAAGTAACCTTCGGCTATACATTCTTCGAACAGTTTGTCTTCTGTAAAGCTCCAGGGCTCACAGTAAGATGATAATGGTGGTTCTGTGATCATCTTTTTCTCTAGTTAATATTTAGTAGATAAGAAATTCAAAGGAATTCAGTTAACTTAGTTATTCATATCCAAAGTCAAAGGTATTCTTGATTATTTATATATATGGCGTCTCGATTTTTTAGGGTTTATTTTTTGTGGAGTGGGAGTAGGGATATAATTGGAATTTAAATTACTTTGTTAAATACTTAATTAAACGATTTTTTTAACTTTTTATTTTACAGAATTTAAACAAGGCATATTCCATTTGGTATCATTGTACTTTTGGCTTTTCCATTTGGTACCACTATTTTTCAGATATTCTACATGGTACTACTATAATTTGATTTTATTCTCTATTGTAGCATTAAACGATTTTTCCCATTTTTACAACTTTTTATTTTACAGAATTTAAACAAGCGATATTCCATTTGGTACCATTGTACTTTTCACTAGTGGAAAAATGAAGAAGGGCTGCGCTGAAAAAGGCCTGTAGGGCCCGCTTTTTGACAGCAGCCCTTTCAGTAGCAGCCCTTCACTTTTTAATTAGGGCTGCGCTAGAAAAGTGCAACCCTTAAGCTAGAAGGGCTGCGCTAGTTTGGAAAAAAGCGCAACCCTTCTAAGCTAGAAGGGCTGCGCTAGTTAGGAAAAAGCGCAGCCCTTCTGAGCTAGAAGGGCTGCGCTTTTTCCTAGCTAGCGCAAGCCTTCCTACCAAAAAAAAAAAATTTTTTTTTTTTTGACATTTTTTTACTCATAATCTCACATTTTCTGAAATTAAACAGAAGAGAAGAGAAACGAAACGAAAATACTAAACCCAAAACAAAAAAAAAGAATGAAACGAAAATGAAAAAAAGGAACAAAAACTAATATACAGAAGAGAAGAAATTATAGATCTGGAAATACAAGAACATTAATCAAAACAAAGATGAAAATACAAGAACATTAATCAAAACAAAGAGAAGTATACAAGAACATTAATCAAAATAAACAAAGAGAATTATACAAGAACATTAATCAAAACAAAGAGAAGTATACAAGAACATTAATCAAAATAAACAAAGAGAAGTATACAAGAACATTATAGATCTGAAAATACAAGAACTACCTCCAAACATTAACCTAATAATGTTTAAATACATAAAACAAAACCCTAATACAAAATTTAAGGGAAAAAAAATTCGGAAAAACATAAAATGCCTATTTGGAGGCTTAAACGAACTCGGATGGCTTAAAAAGCCTAAACGTCACGGCGTAAAGGTGAGTTTGACTCGTTGGCTTTTCCATTTGATACAACTATTTTTCAGATTTTTTACATGGTACCACTATAATTTGATTTTATTCTCTATTGTAGCATTCAACTAAGTAAAGTGTTAATTTAAGTTAAAATAGGCTAGAGTTTTACTTCGATTTACATGTTTTAATTTGTGTTAAGGTTTTAGTAATCATTTTAGTCGTTAAGGTCAAAGTTGAGGTCATATTTGACAATAAAAAGACATAGAATATAATGATCAATTTTATGAAATTTTTGACTGAAAAATAGAGCTTTGAGGGTTACAACGGCACCCTAAAATCTTAATTTATTAAATTTTTGCAACTGCAAATAGAAACATGCAAACTCAAACAAAATTGTATTATTGTTCAACCATTAACTAACATTTTACTTAAAAAATGGTATGATAAAGATTAATATTAAATTAGAGTGGTATCATGTGGATATTTAAAATAACAGTGGTACGAAATGGAAAAGTCAAAAATTCAATGGTACTAAATAGAATATCCCTTTAAACAATAATCTCTATTCCATATGTCAAGAGGGGTAGGACATCAAAAAAAATAGAAAAAAAGAAAAAGAAAAGGAGTAACTACTTACTTTAATTTAAAAAAGCATTACAAAAAGAAAACCGTCAACAATTCAAAAATCCCTAATTTATTATATATAATTAACAATTAATTTAGTTTTTTACACCCCGTAAAAAAAATCTACATATTTTCGCACACATCGTGTGCATATAAAACTAGTAATAGTAGTGGAAGGCAACACCACTATATCCATCTCTTTGACAGTGTGTTTGGTAGAGAGGAATTGGATGGAAAAGAAAGGAACTGGAATGAAAAAAAAAACTTACTTATATTTGGTAAAAAAAATAACAATGGATTTAATAGGAAAGGAAAGGAAGTGAGGGGAAAGAAAACCTTATAAATCTCCCCTTATCTCTCCTCCCAAAATTGGAGGAATTTGAGAGGAAAGAGATAATTAATTAAAAATTGATTTATCTTTTTCCAAATTTTACTTCCCTCCATTACGTTATTTTTTCCCTCTCACATATAACTCTCCCTGCAAAAAATTACCTCAGTTTTTTGCAATTAAATTAGTGTATATAATTCGTTGTTCTTGCCTGCAATTTCTTGATTTACTACTTTCATGATTTCATTTATACCCAGAAACCCCTATCAAAATATTACCATTTTTCTCCTTGTTTTGAACATGACCCAGAAAAAAATCTCAAACATTTGCTGCTTATTTGTAACTTTTGACTTCGACCCACTTGTTAAAATCACATTCTAAGAAACCCCATTATAGAATGTTATAGGGTTTATGAACATTGAATGATTTGTGGTTGATGGTACATAATAACTGTTATTGTGTGAACTTACTTACTTCTCTTTTATTGTTCTTATGCTGCTAATTGATGAAGCTAGTGTTATTGCACTTGCACACCCTTGTACTATCAATATATCTCTAATATATAATTTATTTTATAATATGTTATTATAGATGGAAGAAAATTTTATCAATGATAACGAGGATATATTTGAAAATGAGCAAGTTCACAATGATAATGAGGATAGTGAGTTTGAAAATTGGGTTGTGATTTGGGATAGAATGAGAAATTTAGCTACCATCAAAATGATTTGTTTAGTTACATATGGATCATACCTACTACGAAAAAAAATACATTAGGAGTTATAATCATATGCCTTCCAAAGAACAAACAATTGAACGACATGCAGCAAGGAAAAGCTACATTATGATTTATAATCATTATGAGTTTTTTTTCCTTCCTGTTCTTCCAAACATAAGATTTCTTTCCTTTCCTTCTTATTAACCAAACATCAGAAAATTTAGTTTTTTTTTCCTTTCCTTCCTTTCTCATCCCTTCCCTTCCTTTTCCTTCCCTTCCTTTATTAAAAAAAAAAAAAAACACCAAACACACTATAAGGGATCCACCTTGATAATGTATGTATAACGCAATCTTATCTTTTTTTGTTGGAGTTCTAACCTTTTAAAAAGATAAAAGATTATTTGTTCTCTCCCCTATTGTTTTAAATTTTTGTTGTGCTCTAACAATGACTGCCCTTCATTAACGAGTAACAACCCAATAAATATCTTAATTGACGCAACTTCAAGTACGAAACTGCATATATCATGGAATATGCTCTAAAAAATTATCCGCAACTTTAGGGTTAACCATCTTCATCATTATAAAGGTTAGCTTCGTTTTCTGAATTACTTTAAAATTGTTTATCAAATTTGCATAGAAATCGTGATTAAATTATCGCTGGTACGGATAACTTTTAGCAAATAAATTGAGTAAGAATTTAGAAGTTGAAAAATGTAATCTTTATTTCCTTAGATAAAACAACAAAGAGCATATAGTGGAGTTAATTATTTGCTTTACATGCTAAAAATTCAGAACTTTCTTCATCCACTAGCTTAGGAATTTCAAGACTCGATTGAGGAGCACTAGGATCGGAGGTGATGCGAACATCACATGGCTACCGCCTGTCGCTCCGAGATAAAACCATACTTGTTAGGAACCTAACTTCTAAAGCATTGATGTTAGGAATATTAAGGTAGAATAAAGATATAAGATAATATTCTAAGATAATAATATATCTTAAATATAAGATAATATTTTCAATATAAATATTTATGTAAATGATTGATTAGGAATATATAGATGCAATTAGCGAAATTTCATGAAACAATTTCCTAACATCTATCCTAGGATCGCAAACATAATCAAACACATGAATCATTCGGATTAAAATATTAAACCTTTGTAGCATGATTTCCCTGTTATATGCAAGCTTTGAAGATCCGAGAGCCCCAAGTGTTGCTCCTCTATTCCGTCCACGAGCACCAGTTGAACACTAATGTTTGCTAGAACGGAAGAATATATATTCTCTTGCTTTTGATGGTATAGGCGCCAGTTCAGGGGAAATAGATTAAAGGTTTCACTTTCTCTCTCTAGTGAAAAGAAACTGATTAATCAATTTGATTACCTAAATCCTAATATTATATCCTATATATAATAGAAGAGTCTTGGGCTACTCAGGAAAACTAATTATCCTCCTATTCCTCTTTGGACCGGCCCAATCCTAATCCTAAATGGATTTGGATTACTTTGTTCAACTTGTGCTACAATGTTTGACCTCGTAGGATTAATCTATTTTAGTTATAGGCTCCATCAATATTGTCCTATTAATCATATTTATTCTTTAGCAAGAAAATACGATTACTAAAATAATTAACTTTATTATCTTCATAATATTATTCCTATTTATATTTAGTAATTACCGGAATGTCTAAGGACATATTCTTTCAATCTCCCACTTGTCGAAAGACAAGAGCGCAATGTTAGATTCCTTAAGTCACTTAATGTTAAATTTGATAACACAACGTTATTCTCAAATTTATGCTCCTTGATCGTTGAGTTTGAGCTGCTCAAATAAGAATTAACACTTTTAATCCTATTCCGCATGATATGGCCATGCAATTTTCCAATTCTCACTCATCAAGAAGCCCATACACCATTCCTATCAAGTAGGAGGACTTATCCACTCTTGTATGACCATAACTCCTACTAAATTCTTAGCCCACCTGATCACTGTCTTTATAACCTCCTTTTACGTCGCGGCGTTTAACAGTGTCAAAGTTAAACTAATTATATTGTGGTTATTAAGACATACTCATGTCTAAGGAATCCACTAAATATAGTACTTTGATTGTACTTTTAGAATCTAATTAGGTCAAGTCTCAATGTATCAAATATACATCCATATAATCAATTAGACATCTCCATGTCTCCATAGCCCATGGAATTGCGCTATCAATTAATTATATACTATCTTTGAGATAAATTACTTATGTCCAATTTAGTGATTTAGACTAGGGACTTTAAATAAATTCTGATTTTTGTTCACTTAATAGGGTTCCATTATCAAAACGTTTTGATAATCCTATTTGAAAACACAAATTATTTGGACATTTTATTTAATACTAAACCAAACAATTAAATAAGAAACGAAGTTTATTGATAAACATCCAAAGCATCATCAATGTCTTCACAATTGTAAACATGAAGCAAACAACCTAAAGCCCTTATCCCATATGCTTAAGCCCCATAAACCTAGTATGACACTAATGCTTAGGTTGAGCAAGCGGTTTAGTCAGAGGATCTGCTATATTGTCCTCAGTATGAACCCTACTTACCCTCTCTTGTAGTTTTCCAGCATGAAGCACTAGTAGAATAAATGCTTATTGTTTGTTGCGGTCAATGAGTGGCCTATTACGGCGGTTTTGGCTGCCAACAATTAAGGGAGCAGCAATTGGTAATGAACCTATTGATGTGGTTTTTGACTGCATCAATAGGTCAAGCTATTGCTGCGATTCCTTGCAAAAACGCAGCAATAGGTATTTTTACAATATTAAAAATACAAGTCTATTGTTGCGGTTTCTTTCCAAAACCGCAGCAATAGACGCAGGGCAGGTGAATTTTTTTTTCATTCCTTAATGCCTAAATTTTTGGTAGTTATAATACTCTTATAATATAAACATTTTTAAATAGGTTAAGTGTATATTTTTTTTTGGAAATTTATATATATAGTCATTTTCTCATCCAAGGAGACTATTGTAGCACTGAAGTACAATAACACAAAAATAACTAAACCGAACCACCATATATTCAATAAAAGTAATATTATCCAAACCCTAATTACAAATATATAAAAAATGAAAACATAGCTAATAAGGAAAAATTTAAAAAAAAACAAAAAAGAAAAAAATAGAGATACAGCGTTGGTGCGGAAGGTGTTGGTGCGGACAATGTTGGTGGAGACCAGGAACGATCTGGTGCGGACGACGTTGGTGGAGACGAAAACGGCGAACGAGGTTGGTGGAGACAAAGATGGCGAACGACGTTGGTGGAGACGGACGAAGACGACGAACAACGTTGGTGGAGACGAACATGACGGCGAACAACCTGGTACGAACGAACTCGAGACGAACGCCTTAATTATTTGGTTTTTCCGGCGGTTAAGTAAAGAAATAGCAATTACACGAACGAACCCCGGTCATAAATGGAGACGAACGAACGCTGGTCATAAGTGGAGAAGAGAAGGGGTATAAACGAGAGAAAAAAAGAGAAGAGATGAGGGGAGGAGAGGCACTGACGAGATGCAGCGAGAGAAGATGAGGGGAAAGAGGCGTGATAGTGATGAAAGGAGGAGAGAGAAGATGAAACCCTAACTTAACAAGGAAGCCCTAGATCTGGACCCTTTTATTATTAATTTTAAAAGCCTATTGCTGTGATTTTTTGTAGGAACCGCATCAATAGGTTAAAACTATATTTTTTTAATATATTGCTACAGTTTCTGCAGCAATATGTTTGGTCAAATAGTCAAAATTTTTCAAAAAATTTCCATCGAAACCATATTGCTGCGGTTTTCGGCCGAAACTTCAGCAATATTGTTATTTTATATATTTTTCTTTTCTTTTTACGTGATATATTGCCGCGTATGGGTAAATCTGTAGCAATATCACCGCAACAATAAGCAATTATTCTACTAGTGAAGCTTACAAGAACCTTATCAATATAAGTCTCTTAAATAAGTTCAATCAACCTTTTAGATATATCTCTATAGATCTTTATTCCCAATATGTACTCCCCTTCTCCTAGATCTTCCATAGAGAAACAATTTTTAAGCCATTCCTTGAGTGACTCAAGCATGGTTTTATCATTTCTTATGAGAAGTATGTCATCCACATACAAGACCAGAAAAGTAATACTACTCCCACTTAACTTCTTGTATACACAAAATTCCTCTTCATTTATGAGAAAGCCAAATTTCTTGACTGCCTCATCAAATATGAGGTTCCAACTCCTTGATGCTTGCTTTAGTCCGTAAATGGACTTCTTAAGATTGCATACCCTCCCTGGATTTCTAGATATTAAAATCCTTGAGGTTGTGTCATGCATACATCCTCTTTTAAGAACCCATTCAAGAAAGCGATATTGACATCAATCTGCATATTTCTCAGTCATGAAAGGGAGCAATCACAAGGATTATCCTAATAGATTTTAGCATGGCTACTGGTGAGAAAGTTTCATCATAGTCAATACCATGAATTTGTTTGAAACTTTTCGTAACCAACCTTGCTTTGAAAACACTAATGTTTCCATCCTTGTCTGTTTTCAACTTGAAAATCCATTTGCATCCAATGGGTTTTACCCCATCATGCAAATCAACCAAGTCCCATACTTGATTTTCAGACATGAAATCCATTTCATATTTCATGGCTTCAAGCCATATTTCGGAGTCTTGACTATCCAAAGCATCTTTGTAGTTCATATGTTCTTCTGATTCTAAAATTATTATTTCAGAATTTTCAGTCAAAAGGAAATCAATATATCTCTTTGACGTAATGATGGTCCTACTAGACCTACGTTGGGGAACAAGAGAAGAAGTTTCTACCTCACTAGGTTGAGTGACTTCGCATGGATTATCTCCAAGTGGGACGGTAGGAGGTACATAAATTGAATGCACCGCCTCCTGAGCACTTTCATGCCGGGCCGCCTCTAATGAGGTGTTAACCTCATCCTTTTGTTGCTCATCTCGAACATCTTTGAGATATACATTTCTCCCACTTGTTTTTCTGGAAATAAACTCCTTTTTCCAGAAAGACACCATTACGAGCAACAAACACTTTGTTTTCTCTTTGGTTATAGAATTAGTATCCCTTAGTATCTTTTGGGTAACCCACAAAGAGACATTTATCGGATTTAGGTGAAAGATTATCAGAAGTAAACGTTTTACATAAGCTTCACAACCCCATATCCTTAGAAAAGACAATTTTGGAACGTTTTTAGTCCACATTTCATATGGTGTCTTTTAAACTGCTTTGGATGGTGCTCTGTTAAGTGTGAATGTCGTTATTTCAAGCGCAAATCGCCAGAATGAGATAGGAAGATCAGCAAGATTCATCATGGATCGAACCATATCAAGTAGAGTTCGATTTCTTCTTTTAGAAACGTCATTCAACTGCAGTGTTCCTGGTGGAGTCCATTGTGAAAGTATTCCACAATCCTTCAAATGATCACCAAATTCTTGAGATAAATATTCACCACCACGATAGGAATGCAGTGCCTTAATTTTCTTCCCAAGTTGGTTTTGTTCTTCATTCTAGAATTCCTTAAATTTTCCAAAGGATTCCGACTTATGTCGTATAAGGTAAACAAATCCAAATCTGCTTACACCATCGGTAAAAGTAATAAAGTAATTGTACCCTCCCCTAGCCAAATTACTCATAGGTCCAGACACATCCGTACCTATAAGGGCTAAAAGGTCATTAGCTTTTTCACTTGAACCTGTGAAAGGTGACTTTGTCATTTAACCCATCAAGCAAAACTCACAAGTATCAAATGATTCAAAATCAAATGATTTGAGAATTCCATCTTTATGAAGCTTCTCAATACGTTTTGAGCTTATGTGGCCTAATCGACAATGCCATAGGTATACAAGGTTTGAATCATTTGCTTTATGTTTCTTGTTGTCTATGTTATAGATGTGGGTTTCTAAGTCTAGCACATATAAACCATTTGATAACTTAGCGGAGACATAGAACATGTCATTATGAGGATTTGGTTCGATCCATGATTAGTCTTGCTGATCTTCCTATATCATTATGGGGATTTGCCCTTGAAACAACATCATTCACACTTAACAAAGCACCATCTAAGGCAGTTGAAAACACAACATATGAAATATGGACTGAAAACGTTTCAAAATTGTCTTTTCTAAAGATATGGGGTTGTGAAGCTTATGTAAAACATTTACTTTCTGATAATATTTCACCCAAATCCAATAAATGTCTCTTTGTGGGTTACCCAAAAGAGAGTAATGGATACTACTTCTACAACCAAAGCGAAAACAAAGTGTTTGTTCTTCGTAATGGTGTCTTTATGGAAAAGGAGTTTATTATTTCCAGAAAAACAAGTGAAAGAAATGTATATCTCGAAGACGTTCGAGATGAGCAACAAATGGATGAGGTTAACACCTCATCAGAGGCAGCCTGGCATGAAATTGCTTATGAGGCGGTGCATTCAATTCATATACCTCATACCGTCCCACTTGGAGGTAATCCATGCGAACTGACTTAACCTAGTGAGGTAGAAACTTCTTCTATTGTTTCCCAACGTATGTCTAGTAGGACCATCATTCCATCAAAAAGATATATTGATTTCCTTTTGACTGAAAGTTCAGAAATAACGATTTTAGAATCAGAAAAACCTACTAGCTACAAAGATGCTTTAGATATTCAAGACTCCGAAAGATGGCTTGAGGCCATGAAATCTGAAATGGATTTTATGTCTGAAAATCAAGTATGGGACTTGTTTGATTTGCCTGATGGGGTAAAACCCATTGGATGCAAATGGATTTTCAAGTTGAAAACATACAAGGATGAAAACATCAGTGTTTTCAAAGCAAGGTTGGTTGTGAAATGTTTCAATCAAATTCATTGTATTGACTATGATGAAACTTTCTCACAAGTAGCCATGCTGAAATCTATTAGGATAATCCTTGCGCTTGCTGCCTTTCATGACTATGAAATATGGGAGAGGGATGTGAGAACTGCTTTCTTAAATGGGTTCTTGAAAGAGGATTTGTGCATGACACAACCTCAAGGTTTTGAAGATCGAGAAAATCCAAGGAGGGTATGCAAGCTTAAGAAGTCCATTTATGGACTATAACAAGCATCAAGGAGTTGGAACCTCAGATTTGATGAGGCAGTCAAGAAATTTGGCTTTCTCATAAATGAAGAGGAATCTTGTGTATACAATAAGTTAAGTAGGGGTAGTATTATTTTTCTGGTCTTGTATGTGGATGACATACTTCTCATAGGAAATGATAAAACCATGCTTGTGTCTGTCAAGGAATGGCTTAAAAATTGTTTCTCTATGAAAGACTTAGGAGAGGCAGAGTACATACTGGGAATAAAGATCAATAGAGATAGATCTAAAAGGCTAATTGGGCTTAGTCAAGAGACTTATATTGATAAGGTTCTTGCAAGGTTCAAGCTGGAAAACTCCAAAAGAGGTTTCATTCCCATGCAACGTGGCATAACACTTGGCAAGACTCAGTGTCCTTCGAGTCCTTATGAGGTCAAGCGTATGAGTAATGTTCCCTATGCTTCTGTAGTAGGATCCATTATGTATGCCATGATATGCACTCGACCAGATGTTGCATATGCTTTGAGTATATGCAGCAGATACAAGTGAAATCCAGGAGATGCAACTGGATTGCAGCGAAAAACATCCTTAAGTACTTGCGAAGGACTAAGGAGAATATTTTTGGTTTATGGTGGAGATGATGAGTTAGTTGTTATTGGATACACCGATGCAAGCTTCCAGAGTGACAAAGATGATTTCCGATCGCAATCTGATTTCATATTTTGTCTAAATGGAGGAGCTGTGAGCTGGAAGAGCTCTAAGCAGAGTACCATCGCGGATTCTACAACAAAGGCTGAGTATATTGCAGCAGCTGATGCAACAAAGGAAGCTGTTTGGATCAAAAAGTTCATTGGTGAGCTTGGTTTAGGTTCCTAGCAGTGAGAATGGCATTGAGTTATATTGTGACAATAATGGTGCCATTGCTCAGTCTAAGGAACCCAGATCGCACCAAAGGTCTAAACATGTGCTCAGGAAATTCCATCTTATTCAAGAAATCGTTGGAAGAGAGGATTTGAAAGTAAGCAAGGTTCATAGTGAGGATAACGTAGCAGATCCTCTGACTAAACCGCTTGCTTAACCTAAGCATAAGTGTCATACTAGGCCCCATGGGGATTAAGCATATGGGAGAATGGCATTAGATTGTTTACTTCATGTTTACAATTGTAAAAACATTGATTATGCTTTGGATTTTTATCAATAAAACTTCGTTTCTTATTTAATTGTTTGGTTTAGTATTAATAAAATGTCCAAATAATTTGTGTTTTCAAAAAGGATTATCCAAAACGTTTTCATAATGGAACCCTATAAAGTGAACATAAATTACAATTTATTTAATTCCATAGTATAAATGACTAAATTGGACATAAGTGATTTAATTAAAAGACTAGTATATAATTAATTGATAGCGCAGTTCCATGGGCTATGGAGACATAAAGATGTCTAATTGATTATATGGATGTATATTTGATACATTGAGACTGGACCTAATTAGATTCTAAAAGTAGAATCAAAGTATTATATTTGGTTGATTCCTTAGACATGAGTATGTCTTAATAATAACCACAATATAATTAGTTTAAGTTTGACACTGTTAAACGTCGCGTCGTAAAAGGAACTTATAAAGGCAGTGATCAGGTGGGCTAAGAATTGAGTGGGAGTTATGGTCATACAAGAGTGGATAAGTCCTCCTATTTAATAGGAATGTGGTTTTTGGGCCTCTTGATGAGCGAGAACTAGAAAATTGCATGGCCATGCGGAATAGGATTAAAGAGTTATCCTTATTTGAGCAGTTCGAACTCAACAATCAAGAAACATAAATTTGAGAATAACATTTGGTTATCAAATTTTACATTAAGTGACTTAATTAAGGAATTTAACATTGCAATCTTATCTTCGGAGAAGTGGGAGATTGAAGGAATATGTCCTTAGACATTCTGGCAATTAATAAATATAAAGAGGAATAATATTATGAAGATAATAAAGTTAATTATTTTAGTAATCGTATTTTTTTGCTAAAGAATAAATATGATTAATAGGACAATATTGATTGGGCCTATAACTAAAATAGATTAATCCTATAAGGTCACACATTGTATCACAAGTTGGACAAAGTAATCCAAAACCAGTTAGGATTAGGATTGGGCCGGTCCAAAGGGGAATAGGAGGAGAATTAGTTCTCCTAACTAGCCTGTGACTCTTCTATTATATATAGGATATAATATTAAGGTTTAGGTGATCAAATTGATTAATCAGTTTCTTTTCACTAGAGAGAGAAAGTGAAACCCTAAATCTATTTCCACTAAACCGGCGCCTATACCATCAAAAGCAAGAGAATTTATTCTCTCCCGTTCTAGCAAACGTTGGTGTTCACCTAGTGCTCGTGGACTGAATAGAGGAGCAACATTTGGGGCTCTCGGATCTTCAAAACTTGCATACAACAGGTAAATCACGCTACAAAGGTTTAATATTTAATCCCTATTGAATGATTCATGTATTTGATTGTGTTTGCGATTCTATGATAGATGTTAGGAAATTATTTCCTGAAATTCCGCTTTTTGCATCTACATATTCCTACATAATACTCTCCCCGGTCTTTATTAGTTAATTACCCGTCTCTTTTGCAAAGATTTAGGAGAAACAATGTCCTTGGACATAGAGGGAAAGAGAAACTATTATTTTATGTTAAAGTTGAATGTATATGTGACGGAAAGTTAGTGATCCTATTCCAAAGTCAGAAACAAAAGAAATAGGTAAATTAATACGGGTAAATTAATAAAGGCCGGAGGTATTATATCCTAAAGATATTTTTATTCTACGTTAATATTCCTTACCATTGATATTGGTTATTGATATTGGTTTTTTCGCAAACATCATAACTGTGAACAAGTGAGAGATACTTGGTTAAAGACATACCTGACCCTTCCCAAGGATGAAGATAGTAGATGGAACTCGAATCGTAAATGAGTTGTGGCATTGATTTGTTATGATAGACGTGAGAGAGAAATAAATAATGAAAATCAGACAACAAATTTATGTGGTTCACCAATATGGCTACGTCCACGGCAGAGAGAGAGAATATTTTATGATATGAGAAAAAAACCAGATTACAGAGAGAATTAAGTCTAATTCGTCGTATAAAACAATTAGGTTAATGACCTATTTATACTCCCGCGACAAAAACGTGTTTTTTGGCCAAAACGCCGAACCGCCGGACCCGCCCAGGAGGGATTTTGCTTTTTCAAAGCTGCTTGCGCCCCCGACTGAAAGTGCCCGGGCGAAATCTGCCCGACCTACCCGGGCAAGGCGCAAGACGAAACAGTTTCGTCAGTTCTTCGTAAAACAGTCATAACTTTCTTGTTTCTCAGCGGAATTTGGCATATGACCTATCGTTGGAAAGCTCTTGGAACAAGCTATCACCTCCAATTTTAATCACATCAAAACCATTTATAAATTGAGAGATATTTGCATTCAAAGTCAGCCTTATGTCATCCCTTCTTCACACACTCTACCAAAACCTTGAAGGCACCATTCAAGGCACCATTCTTACAAATCTCCACCTTGACTTGAATCCTCTCATAATAAGCTATAAAACAAATGCATTAATCACAACGCCCAGAATCATCCTACAACAGACTTTTTCCAAAAGACAACCAGACCAGATTAGTCTTTAAGGACCCCAGAATTCCCCCAAGAGGGCAACTAACAATCACGAATATTGAGTAAGTCCAAACAATGTTGAAACTTACTCTGCGGAACCGGCTTAGTGAACATATCAGCAAGATTATCAGGAATTCCTACCTTTCTTTCCTTCATTCTAGTCTCGCTCCTCAGGAAATGATATCTCACATCAATATGCTTAGTCCTCTCAGAAGGTGAAGACCCTTCCTTCTTCTGGAAGACCCATTTGCATGTAACTGTCTTCCTCTCCTTCGGACGTTTGACTAGCCCCCAATTCCGATTCTTACGCAAAGACTCCATCTCATCTCCCATTGCAGCGAGCCATTGAGAAAACTTGCTTCCAGAAACAACTTCTTTATAGGTGGATGGCTCACGATTTTCAACCTCCACTTCCTCATCAACCATGTCTTCAAAACTATGCCTCTTTAAAGGCCCCACACCAACTCTTCTAGCTCTATCAAGTGTTATGCTTGGTTGATGTACTTCAGATGTGGTTGACTGATAACTAGAAGACTCTTCAGTAGCACTATGTTGATCTTCTCCACCTTGGTGCTGTGATTCACTCTCATCGTGAGTGACTTGCAACTCCACTTGTTTATCAACATCACTACTAACAGACACAATAGTAGACTTCACAGGAGAGTTAAGCATAGAACTGTCATCAAATATTACACTTCTACTAAGTATAACACGACTCTCAGAAGGTGACCAGATTCTATAGCCCTTAACTCCACTCCCAAAACCCACAAATACACCCTTCTTAGCTCTAGGTTCTAACTTACCCTCATTTACATGGTAATAAAAAGTATAACCAAAAACTCTCAATAGAGAATAATCTGCAGGCTTACCAGACCACACCTCATAAGGTGTTTTACAATCAATACCTATGTGAGGTCCACGGTTGATCAGATAGCAAGCAGTACTTACAACTTCTGCCCAAAATCTCCTAGCTAACCCAGCAATTGAGAGCATGCACCTCACTCTCTCCAACAGTGTCTGATTCATGCGTTCTGCAACTCCATTTTGTTGTGGTGTATTTCTAATAGTATGATGGCGAGGAATCCCTTCATTCTTGCAGAACTCATCGAACTCAAACCAATAGAACTCCAGACCATTATCAGTACGCAACCTTTTGACCTTCCTTCCAACTTGATTTTACACTAAGACTTTCCAGTGCTTGAAATTCTTGAATGCCTCACTTTTATACTTCATCATAATTACCCAAGTCATTCTTGAATAATCATCGATCATCGACACAAAATACATGTGACCTCCAATAGATGCAACTCGCGATCGGGAAGGTCCCCAACAATCAGAATGGATATAATAATCAAGAGTACCTTTCATTGTATGATGAACCGCCTTTGGGAACTTGCTGCGATGAAGCTTCCCAAACACACAGTGTTCGCAAAACTCTAGATCCTGCAGCTTGTGCCCACATAGAAGATCCCTCTTTGATAGAATTTGCATCCCCCTTTCACCCATGTGCCCAAGTCTCATATGCCACAACTTGGCCAACTCCTCCTTGTGAATCTCAGATGATGCAACAGCAGCAGAACCTGTCACAGTAGAACCTTGAAGAATATATAAGGTACCATTTTTAATACCTTTCATAACCACCTTTGAACCTTTATAAACACTCATAACTCCACTTTCACCTTGAAAATCGAAACCTTTACTATCAAGAAGACTCAAAGATATCAGATTCTTTGTCATTAATGGAACATGCCTACCTTCGTTCAAGGTACATAATGTACCATCATGAGTCCTCACCCTGATAGAACCTATTTCAACTACTTTGCAGGCAGCACTGTTGGCTATAGAAACATTGCCTCCATCTATCTGCTTATAAGTTGAAAACCACTCCCTGCATGGACTGATATGATACGACACCCCGGAATCAAGAACCCACACATCCCTACAATGTAATTGGTTATTAACTACTAGGGACATATCTTCCTCAGAATTACCTTCAGTTTCTGCCAGAGCAGCAAAACCTTCATTCTTGTCCTGCTGCTTCTTTTTCTTAGGAAATTTATTTTTCCAATGCCCCTTTTCCTTATAGTAATTACAGACATCAGTAGTTTTAGGACCCTTAGAATTATTTTTACCGAATTTTTTTTGTTCCTTACCCCCAGTAACTACTAATCCAGATGCCTGATTCTCTGTACTAGAACCAGATGCCTGATGACGGACCTCTCTAGTATGGAAAGCAGATCTTACTTCTTCTAACGACAGACTATCTTTCCCAACAATAAAAGAATCCACAAAATTCTCATATGATACAGGCAAAGATACTAACAATATTAAAGCAGTATCCTCATCATCTACTTTAACATCAATATTTCAAAGATCTAGCAAGATAGTATTTAGTTTATCTAAGTGATCCCTTAGATACATACCTTCCTGCATACGCACGCTGAACAAACATTGCTTCAAAAGCAACTTGTTCGTTAGAGATTTTGTCATGTATAAACTCTCTAATTTCAACCATAGACCAGCAGCAGGTTCATGCTCCGCAACTTCAGTAATTGTGTCATCAGACAGACATAACATAATTGTTGAATGCACCTTTTCCTCCAGAATTTCCATCTCAGCGGTGACTGAATCCGTTGACTTCTTTGCCAACGGTACCCACAACCCTGTTGCTTCAGTAAAGCCCGTATCTTGATTTGCTACAGATTGAAACTATTCCTCCAGTGAATTTATCAATCTTCACATTCATCCCAGACATCTTTCTCACACAGATCGAACACACAGCTCTGATACCAATTCGGTATGACAGACGTGAGAGAGAAACAAAAATTGAATGCAAAATAATGAAAATCAGACAACATATTTACGTGGTTCACCAATTTGGCTACGTCCACGGCAGAGAGAGAATATTTTATTATGTGAGAAAAAACCAGATTACAGAGAGAATAAGTCTAATTCGTCGTATAAAACAATTAGGTTAATGACCTATTTATACTCCCGTGTCAAAAACGCGTTTTCCAGACAAAATGTAGAACCGCCAGACCTACACGGGCGAGGCGCAAGACGAAACAGTTTCATCAGTTCTTCGTAAAACAGTCATAACTTTCTCGTTTCTTAGCAGAATGAGACATATGACTTATCCTTGGAAAGCTCTTAGAACAAGCTATCACCTCCAATTTGAATCACATCAAAACCATTCATAGATTGAGAGATATGTGCATTAAAAATAAGACTTATTTCATCCCTTCTTCACACATTCTACCAAACACCTTCAAGGCACTATTGTTACATGAGTCGTCAATCATGATGGAGATGCGAGGAACATACAGGGCAACAACTTCATAGACAGAAAAAAAAGACAGAGAAACCTAGATAGCTGATCAGTTGTGCCGACGAAAGTCTTCGTGGATTAAGGCGAGGACTAAATTGCTCATCCAGAAAACAAAAAATTATAATCTTTGGGTGTGAATTGTTATACCTCGTAAAACTTTCACTTATTAGATTATAATGAAGAGAAAAACAACCCTACTATTTGTATTGAATCATAATGTAATTCGGATACACAAATAAATACACTAGATTTCCTAATGCAAGTAGGAGATCACAATCCTTTTCTCACAAATTCTACAAAAGACGATATCCAAACATTAAATCACTTAGTTAAGCTTAACAAAAATTCAAAGTTGTATGTATTAATTACGCGCTTCAACTAATTAGCTAAGGCAAAAATCATAACTATCTTTTAATCCAAAAATCATAACTATTTTCTAGAAAATCATAACTATTGACCCAAAACCATAAAAATAAACCAAAATACCAACTATTAACATAAAATAGTAGCTCTTAACCCAAAATCAAAACTCTTAGTAAAAGACAATAACTATTAACTCGAAAATTATAACTAAAAATTGATAACTATTAACAACAAAGACAATCATCAATCCAAAAACATAATAGTAAACATAATAGCCTACCCCTTAACCCAAAAACAGTAATTACTAATCCAAAATCATAACTATCAATCCAAAACAATAACTATTGACTCCAATAACTTATAACCTGTAAAAGTCGACTATATTAAAAAAAAAAAGTACATATCGACCTAAAAACCAAAATTATTTATCTGAATACTATAACCATTAACACAAACAATAACCAAAACATAACTATAAACCTAATAATTTGAACTATATTTATCCAAAACCATAATTATTAACTCGAAAACCTAGCTAATAACCAAAAAGCCATAAATATTAACCAAAAAAGTACTTATTAACCTAAAAGTTATAATCCAAAGACGATAACTATTCATCCATAATTATAACTTTGAGCTTGGAAGCCATAACTAATAACCTAAAAGATATAACTATTAAATAAAACTCATAACTATTAATCCAAAACCATAATTTCTTCTCGACATATAAACACAATCTTAACTTAACTTTGATTGATTCGCCACTGTCAAGAGGCTTTTCTGGCGGTCCAATTCGACCAGCAAAGCTTATGGTTTTGTGGTAAAGGTTACAATATTAGGTTAGGTTAATAGTTTTGGTTAGTAGTTGTGGTTTTTTTATATAGATATAGTTCTTAGGTTAATATGTAATAGTTGTGGTTTTGGATTAATAATTATAGTTTTGGATTAATAATAATGGTTTTGGGTCAAATGTTATTATTTTAGGTAAATAGTCATGGTATTTTGGTTGATATCATGATTTTGGATTGATAGTTTTGGTTTTCTGGTCAATAGTTATGATTTCGGA
Organism: Beta vulgaris subsp. vulgaris; assembly: GCF_026745355.1. Taxonomy (NCBI): domain Eukaryota; kingdom Viridiplantae; phylum Streptophyta; class Magnoliopsida; order Caryophyllales; family Amaranthaceae; genus Beta; species Beta vulgaris. The sequence continues at coordinate 43,655,069 of NC_079205.1, read as the reverse complement.
TTAACAATTATAGTTGGACATATTTATGATTTTTTGCCTAACAAATAAATAGATAATGATGTTTTTAAGATTTGACTAATTGGTCTGACTTTAAGCCTTCATGTCAGACGATATTATCAAAGACTAGCGCATTTTTCTTATATATCCTATATACATGGAGAAATAAATTTTGTGTCTAATTTTTCCATGTAGACAATTGTGCTCATACTGAATGTATTTCCATTGTTGGTTGCTGACCTATTTCCTTCGCGACCACTTAATCTAGGGCTAGTCCCTTTTTACTTTTTTTAGTATACTTCTACTTTTTTTTTGTTAACTGGAACGATATATAAATAAGTTAAAGTTTAGCTAGAGAAGTTAGCAAAGGAATCTATGATCCCATCATTATAAGATAAGCATAACTGTTCAAAAGTAATATTCTCGGCCTTAATGCCTAATTTCACCCTTGGGGATATACAAAATTGGCGGAAAACTCCCACCTCCCCACTTCCTTTACGATGTGTTCTTGCTAAGATGTCAGCCTCACGCACTTGGTCCCAGACCACTTTTTCCAGCTTGATGTGACCCTCTCTCTGTAATAATTGCCTGCAAACATTAGCGTATGATTATTATACCGATATCTTGTCCTTATAATTCTATTTGTACAATCCATAGCTATCCGACAATCCGACAAAACAATGAAATTCTTCCAATGATTCGCTTCAATCCATAGCAGTGTTTCATATATGGCAAGGATTTTTGCAAGGTTGGCATCATTACACAGCAAATTACCACAGAAACCTCCCATCCATTGGCCCGATTTACTCCTACAAATTGCTTCCGTTCCTGCATAAAGGTTAGTAGTATCAAAGGAGGCATCCACTGATATTGTAAATCACAAATCAAGGAGATTTGAGGTGGTTGTTGGAGATTAGGGTTTGAGGATAAGATAGGTCTTGAGCAAGCATATTATGTGGCAAGGAAGACTGATTGGTGCCATAAGTATTCCAGTTTGAGATCCTGACTATTGAAGACCCATCTAATCCAGATTCTCCAACAGAGAAAGCTAAATAACGTGGCCCAAGGAATGCTATTATGGTTTTTCATACTCACATTAGAGTTAATATTAGAGCTAATCCATGTTTTGAAGTCCAAGCAGAAAAAATTTTGGCAGAGGTCACATTTACTCCATGTTACTTTTGCTCTTACACAGTCTCTAAGGACATATGTACTCCTTTCAGGAACTGTTTGGCAGAATGGGCAGTTAGTGCTAGCAGTTACCTTCCTTGCATGAAGGTTAGATCTAGTGGGGATGTCATCCCAAATACAAGCTCATAGAAAATATTAGAATTTGGGATGACAAGGGGGATTCCAAATACTACTCCAATCTGAATATCTGTCACAGAGATAAGTAGACCTTTCCCACTCATTTTTGTAAACTAACTTTGAGTCAAAGTAGTTTCCTTTTGCCACCCAACAGGCAAGGGTGTCACAGTCTTGGTCAAGTGTTGTCCTAGGGTAATTTACTATCCAATTCATGACATGGAAAGGAAGGATGAGGGTCAAGTCTTTAATGTCCCATTTTCCCTGGATTATAATGTTCTCAATATTTCTCTCATTTTCACTATATATAGGACAAAGGGCATGTTACCAATTCTCTTAATGGACCAAAGGGGGTCTAGAAATCATACCAAAAGGACACACAATCACCCTTTTTTATGCACCAACCCGAAAACATAGCAAAGATGTCCCACCCTTTCTCCATATCTTGCCATATATGGGAACCAGATATGACTCATTTGATTTTGGTTGGTCTTTTATCAGTGAGGGGAAATCCTAGATAGATACCCAGGTCAATTTTTGAAAGAATATTCATCCTGACAGGCAGAAGGGAACTAATCCTGGGATCAGTAATCCTAGAAAAGTAAATCGAAGTTTTTTGAGGATTCTTTTTTAAGCCAGACTTTTTATGGAATTCTCTTAAGGTATCGATTATGGCATTAGTAGAGCTAACATTTGCCTCCCCAAATAATAGGATGTCATTTGCAAACAGGAAATGGGATATATGGATCCTATTTCTATGGAAGGAAAAGGGGGTCCACCTAAATCTAGCCACAGTCTCATTTATCATGTGAGTCAAATGTTCCATACACATGATGAATATGTAAGGGGGGAGGGGGTCTCCTTGCCTAATACCCCTTGAAAGGTGAAAGGGTTCAGTTGGCTGGCCATTCACAATTACAGAAGAGGAAACAGAGGAGATGCAACTCAGGATTAAGCTACAGGTATGCTTATCTAGGTTATGGCTAATCAGCCTCTCATGAATAAAATCTCATTCAAGTCTATCATAAGCCTTTTTCAGGTCAATCTTGAGGGCCATCCACCCCTTCTTTTCTTTTCTACCTCTCATGGAATGGAGGATCTCAGAAGCTACTATGTAATTATTTTCAGTCCCTCTTCTAGGGAGGAAGCTGTTCTGGTTTGGGGAGATCATTCCATTTAGCAAGGGTCTGAGCCTCTGAACCATAATCTTAGTGATGATTTTATATGAGGTGTTGCAGAGACTAATTAGTCTGAATTGTTTAATACTCTTGGGATCTTCCACTTTTGGTATGAGGATAATAAGGGTTCTGTTAATCTCATGGGGGACAAAGCAGACTCTGAAGATTTCTATTACAAAAATAAGAACATCGTGCCCAACCTCCTCCTAGTGTTTCTGGAAAAACATAGGGTGGAATCCATTAATACCAGGGGATTTAGATGTCCCCATGCTAAACACAACCTTTTTAAACTCCCACATTGAAGGCATTTTAACTAGGTTCAGGGTACCCCATTGGTCTTTCTTATTGGATTGAAAGTTCTCAGTGGTGAACAAGTTTATAAAATGGTCCATGATATGAGCAGTAAGGTCATTCTTATCCACTATTTCCATTCCTGTTTCAGTATTAAGGGCCCTAATTTTGTTTTTATTTCTTTTAATTAGGACTGCATGATAGAAGAACTTAGAATTTCTATCCCCCCCCCCCATTCAGTCATCCCTCCCTTGGCTTAGTTTTCCAGTAAAGCTCCTGCTGGTCCAAAGTGTTATTCAACTCCCCAGAAAGAGAGGACTCCAGGTTCCAGAGGTCTTCATTACTAGGTTCGTTTTTAAGATCCTTCTGGACACCATTTAGTCCAGCAAGTAGCCTCTTCTTTTTATGGAAGATATTTTCAGAAAAAACGCTTGCCCAAGACCTAATGATTGTGGAGAGGGAGAATAGCTTTTGTGGTAATGTTGTTGGGAGTTTTTTCCATTTATTAGTAATCATGGTTTTGAAAGAGGGTTCATGGTACCAAAGGGGTTCCAGTTTAAAGGCGTTAGAAGGAGAGCTTGGGGTGACGAGAGGAGTGCTACAACATAGCAGGATGGGGGAGTGATCAGAGTCCATTCTTGGTAAGTTGATGACATTAGTTTCAGGCCAACTTTAAAGCCAAGAATCATTAACCAAAGCCTTGTCAAGTTTTTTCAAAATTGGTTTTTTCTTCTATTTGTTGGTCCGAGTATACTTAAGACATGAGCTTTTAACATCAATCAAGCCACAATAACATATACAAGAAGTAAAAGCCAAGCATCGATTAATTTTAATTGGTCTGCCTCCTAGCACTAGTAGAATAATTGTTTATTGCTGCGGTGATATTGTTGCGATTTTACCCATACGCAGCAATAAATCATGTAAAATGAAAAAGCAGAATATAAAATAACCATATTGCTGCGGTTTCAGCCAAAAACCGTAGCAATATGGTTTTAACGAAAAAATTTTGAAATTTTTTTGATTATTTGAGCAAACATATTGCTGCAGTTTCACGAAAAAACCGCAGCGATATATTAAAATTATATAAAAAAATATTATTTGAATATATTGTTGCGGTTCTTATAAAAAACCGCAACAATAGTAGTATAAAAAAATTGCGGCGTAACTAGGGTTTTGTTCCCCCCTCTCCCTCATTAGCTCAGTCGTTTCTCTTAACTCTCCATTCTCTCCTCACTATCCTCTCTCCTCTCTCTCACCTCACTAGGGTTTTCACCCTCTCTCCCCTCTTCGGCACTGCTTTCGCCCTCTCTCTCTCCTTAATCGTCGGTCGTTAACTTCCATTTCTCTTATTAACAATAATCTCGTTTCTACTGTCTTGCTCAACTATTTCAATTTCAATTCAGATTCTGAATTGGCTGCAATTTTTGGGACTGGGTTGCAATTCAGATTCAGATTCATGATAGGTTTCTTTTAAACTCCATCTTCAAATCTGAAGGCATCTGCGGTTTCGAATCTGAGCAACGGATTCACGCGATTTGAAGTTCCACCTTCGCGCTTTGGCAAGAATAAACCTCCATCTTCGCGATTTGAAGCGGTAGGTTTCGGCTGTACCGGCGCCATCAACGAGAAACTTCCACCTCGAAATCCAGTTCGTTCGTTCGTACCAGCGCCATCTGTTCTTTTTCCTTTTTTTTGTTTTTTTTGTTTTTGCTTTTCGTTTTTTTTTAATCTTTTTATAGGATTTTTTGTTTTAGGTTTTTTTTTTTATTTTTTTCGTTTCCCAAGTTTTACATGGGTTCCAGAATTGCGTTGTGCTTAGCAAAACTACTTCTTGGAAATTACACTCAAGTCTAATTTTGGCTTCATAAATACGCTTTGCTTACGGGAAGTGGCTGCTTGGTTTTTAGTTTTATGGTGGTGAATTGTTTCTTAACCCCACCTGACATTTTCAAATCTGCATTGGAAAAATATGAATGCACTAAGAAACTATGCTAAATTAGTTGTAAGTTTAGAATAATCTCCCTTTTAGAAGCAAAAAAGTTGATATTAATATATTTAACTATTTCAGTAATTTAATTTTGTATTTTCTTTAAATAATCTCATCTAGATTTTGTTTTTTTAGTTTCTATACATTTCAGTTTCTTTACATTTGAGTTTCTTAGTTTTTTAGTTTTAATTTGTTTCTTAGTCTTTTCATTTCAATTTTTTAATTTTTTAGTTTTTTTTTGTCAAATTTGTAATAGTGGATTGTTGGAACTATGTTTATATTATAATTACATTATAACTATTAAAAATTTACGTCTAGAGAAATTAAAAAACAATTTGCCTGCCCTTCGTCTATTGTTGCGGTTTTGGGAAGAAATCGCAGCAATAAACCTGTATTTTTAATATTAAAAAAAAATTGTTGCGGTTTTGGGTAGAAACCGCAGCAATATGTTCAAATATTGTTGCGGTCAAAAACCACAGCGATATATTAATTACCTATTGCTGCCCCTTAATTGTTGCGCGGCCAAAACCGCCACAATAGGCCACTTAATGACCGCAACAATAAGCATTTATTCTACTAGTGTAGTTTTTCACTTTGGTTGCAAACCTCATTAAAATCACCTATTACTAGCCAGGGCATCTCAATATCAGCTGGCATATCTTTAAGTTCAGCCCAAGTTATTTTCCTACGTTTGAATTTTGTACTTGCATAAATGCCAGAAAGAACAAAGGAGAAGTTGTTTGATAATACCTAAACCACACCATGCAGCGTATGGATGTCTCTTCCAACAGGTGAAAATTTCACCTTTGTAGAGTCCCATAATAGCAGGAGTCCATCTGAAAACCCCACTGGTTCCGAGTAATCTCACGCATCATAGGGAGGAGAGGATACAATGGTTTGGATATTTAGGCCTGAGGTACGGGTCTCAGTAAGAAGAAGCGGGTTAGGGTTATGCTATGGAGGTTGAGCTTAAAGTCGGGGCGGGCAATTCGCCTCGTGTTCCAAGCAACAATATAAATATTATTTGGAATTGGACGGGATTGGATGAGATTCCCTTTGATCTCCTTCTCCTTCAAGGATCTTACCCTCTTCGAACATTCTCTCTTGCTCTTCTTGGGGGGTGAAGAGGATTGAGGATATCATAAAACCCTCCGCCACCTCTTAATTCTCCAGTGCCATTTCGATTTTCAAGTGAGAGATGTCCTTTAGTGTCTCCAAAAGGAACAAGGAGTTGGAGAAACTGCTCGATACAATTTTTGTACTCGCTGAAGTCAACGAATAAATTTGCCTCAATCGAGGTAAGATCGACTGAGGATCCAGATAAAATACAAGATCATCCTGAGTGTGGATATCTTGGTCGCTACTTGATAGCCTTCTCACCCATGACTCGAGTGCTCTTGCTACGGGTGGAAACAAGCGCTTATGTTCTATATTTAGGAGATGAATAGGGATTAACTCCCTTCATTTTGTATTTGCCATTAGTAGATCTATAAAGGGCAAATCCACTGCTTGTGGATTCATGATTAAATGACTGATGCATTGAGGAGCCACCTTAATCACGGAGTCCTGGGTCAGAGCAAAGAAAATTTTCTTCATTGGATCTACTTCCACAAAGGTCCAAGTAAGTTTCTCGAAGCATTGAAGAACTGCGGGGGAGGAATTGGAGATTGGATGGAAATGGTCTTAATTAAGGGGGAAATAGGTGGGGTTTGGAAGATGGGGGTTCTAGATCCATGGATTGGGGAGGAGAGAAAGGCGTTTATTAGGGTTTGGAGGAAGGTAGGAGAAACAGGCAATGATTTCCAAAGTCGGGGAGAGGATTTAAAGATTATTGATGAGATGGAGTGGGCTAGGGGTCCAAGGTTTAATTTTTTAAGAAAGAAGCCCAAAGGGGGAGGCTTTGAAGTTTAAGAAGGCCCGAAATCAAGGATTTCATTTTGGGCGCCAAATCAAGAGCCACCAAAATATTCAGGGTTTTAGGGTTTGAAGGGCCCCTGGTGTTGGACACGACCACCGACTCTAGAGCCACCAATTTAGCCTCGACTTTTTGATTCCATTCCACTCTTCTCTTTTTTACTATTTTTATTTTTTTCTAGATTTTTCTTTTGTTTCCTTGATAGAGCGATTCTCTCACTAGTTTCCTTAGAGTCCGATCCCTCCATCTCTTCATACGCCAGCTTAAGGGCAGAAGCTTTCTCAGTCCTCTCACTAGGTTGAGAGGTTGTCAGATAGACTTTATTGTTTGAGCAATTTTTCATTTTGTGACACAAGGCAGTACATGATGAACACCACAAGGGGGGGGGGGGGCTCCCAAATCACTTCTTGAGAAATATTTCCCAACCGAACTATCTTTTTCATAGGAGCCGAAACATCACTCGTCACAAGCACCCTGGCAAACCGCATTTGGTTCCTTCCCGTAGCTTTTAGATCAGCAGAAATGAAGACCCCAAGAGTATCTCCAATCTTCCTAAGAAAAGCCAAATTGTGGAATTCTGTTGGCAATTCAGGTAATTGGGCCCAAATTGGCACTTTTGTATACATGCCAAGGATGGTTTAAACCCAGGGTGTCATGCCTAGATGGAAATAAAGAAAGAATTAACAAACCAAAGTCCTTTTTCCAAGATTTTAGACCTTGCATCTGAGGATTTTGGGGAAAATAAGTAGAATCCTTTACCAAGGGAAATCAGTTGAATAGGGTGGCCAAGGTTCCATAACTTGCCTAGAGAGGATTTCAGATACTCAAAGGAGAACCAGCCTCCAATAGCTTTTAGGATAATGATTGAAGCCCATGGGGACACAAAGGGGGATTAGCTTAGCCTCGTCGATAGATATAAAGTTGTCGGACTCAGGGTCAAATTTTTCGCGGGGGGGGGGGGGGAGGATATGCAGAGGTTTTTTAGGTTGGGGGGAGGTGAGGACAAAGGAAGGGGAGGATGGGACGGAGATTGGGCGGCCGCAGATGCGAAGGATTTCACCGACAAGGGTTGCAAGGGGGAATCAGGGGGGGTGATGGGGGAGAGGGATCCTCATAACCCCTTCTCTCTATATCTCTACACTCATATTAAAGGTATTATATTCATCAAGTTGCATACTTCTACCTTTTGTTTTGCTCTTTTCTCTACAAATGAAATTATTGTGTACTTCTTTCTTTTTAAGTTCTATTTTGATATCGAATGAAGAAAAAATTTGATTAGATGATGAGATGTTTGCCTTTATGTTATTTCCAAGCACGTAAGGGGAAAATGAATTGAACAAGTTCGATAAAGACCATTGTTGTGCAATCATCGAACTTGGTTATGGTGTCTTTTTTTTACAATGTGGAAAACATATGAATAAACTAAACGAACAAGCTAAGCTTAATGATCATAAGTAAATGGGAAATTGGTATTGCAACACTCTTTCACTAGGTCATGAGCTGAGCAACGTCCCCGACGACTAACCTTGATGACTGTACACCATTGGAAATCGGCTGCTAGTCTCTAGATATCCTCAATTGTATGTTGGATGGTTGTGTCTCTGAAGTCGTAAGACCTAATCATACGCACTAATACTTCTAAGTCAATATAAATCACGACGCTCGTGGAAGCGGTTGTCTTAGCCCAAAGGAGAGCAAGAAGGCAAGCTTTAGCTTCCACCTGGAGCGCAAACGAGGCTCGCAACACTTGAGCATGTGAAATAGAAGAGTTTGAGGTGATAAACTCCGCAACCCAAACAGCCGCCGCCTTGTGATTTCATTTGTCCTAATCTTTATCAATCTGAATGAGCACATTCGGAGTACTATTTGTGGGAGTACCAAAATGAGCAGTAATAAACCACGGGGACAGTCCCTTATTTATTAGATTTGGTGCCCTTGTTCACCCTGCATAAAAACACATGATGTGTTTGCCCTTCATCAAAGTGTCGCTTAAGATTATCAATGGATGCATGAAGTTTTCGAAAGACTATTGATCACTTCTAACTTTCCAAATAGCCCATAAGACACCAACATAATGTGGCAAGAGTATACCATTAGGGCCTTCTTTCTGGCTATAACACAATATATGTTGAACTAGCCAATCCGCAAATAAAAGCGGTTGAGGAGTTGGAATAGTAGGCCCTAAATTCCCTAGTAGCCAACTAGCCAAGCTTCCAAAGCTAGGGACAATTTCTAAAAGGGTGTTGACAAACTTCAGCTTTTAGAGGCATATAGGATAATTTCCAGACCCTCCAATCCATCGCTTAATACTAACTGAACTCGCAAGGCTATTATGCCATAACTTCACAGAAAAAGTTTCCATCTTGGCATGATGTTCAAGTTCCATAGGAGACGAAAAAGATGATCCATCCTAGGATTTGTCATGCTGCAAATTTCATGTTGTTGGTTTTGTAAAATAAGATGATACATTGTTTTCATAGAGAAATCTCCCGGTTTTATGAACGACCAATAGAAGGCATCACTAGTATCCTTTAACATTGGTAATGCCAACTATCATACGTGGACTCATCGGTACAAAATTATTGTGAATTCTCCTATAATCCCACCCTTGGCCTTGTGGAAGAATGAGAATTCTCCTATCATACGTGGACTCATCGGTACAAAATTATTGTGAATTCGCGACAAAGTAGTCGTTTCTAGTAAAGAAATATCATCTTTCATAATGGGGGTTTGTCCCTGGACTAGAGGTGATCATTTTGGCCCGGCCCGCTTTTTGGCCGGGTTTTGGGCAGAATTTTTGGGCCCGCGGGCCGGGCCGGGCCGGGCCCGACCCGGCCCGGCCCGCTCGGATTTTTTTTGTCTTTGGGCGGGCTTTATGCAAGCCAAAAACGACTTTTTAGTCTATTTTTTTGGCCCGGCCTGTTTTTGGCCCGCAAAAGCCCGCTAATTTAGGCCCGAAATAGCGGGCTTTGGACACAAAAATTCGGCCCGAATTTTGGCTCGGCCCGACCCGACCATTAGGCAAATTTTTTTGGCCGCGACCCGGCCCATGATCACCTCTACCCTGGACCCATTTGTCTTAGGTAGCCATAATGTTTTGCCCATTCTCCACTTTGCATACACAATGTTTTTTATTTTTGCTAATTAACAGAGTAGATTAATGACGCATCAAATTTACAACCAAAACCATACCAAAGGGGGAAAACCAACCCCTTAAAACCCAAGACATATTCTGTTACCTAGCACACCTACTTTGTCGCGAAAACCTGATCTTATCATAGAGACTTGGGAAATCAGCAATTAGGGATGCTTTATTTAAGATACGCCGAGCTTTTTTCATCAATAAGGCTTCATTCAAATCCTCTATGTTGCGGATTCCCAGACCTTTAGTACAATGAATAATGCTTTGTTTTCGCCAGAGAATGCCTTTTTCCTAGTTATTAGTCCAAAAGAGTCTAGTCAGCATATTGTCAATCTTATTTGCAATATAAGATGGAATACTAAAAACAGCCAAGTTGTTCATCATGGAAGCAATTAGAATGGAGTTGATGATGATATATAAGCTTTGTAGTTTTACTAAGGTTGTGTTGCCTCCATTTAGAAACTTGTTTGGACATTTTATCGACAAATGGGGTGAAATGCTGGAGTTTAGTAGCTTGGATATCCACTTGACTCCAAGATAGACTTCCATTGAAGATTTGAAGTCCATTCAGAGACGATTTTTATAATGGTGTTGTTTTTCCATAGGAAAATTTGGGCTAAACTTTATGAAATATTTTTGAAGGTTCATGAGCTGCCCTGATATCGAGCAAAACATGTATATCAAATCCTTGATTGCCTGGCAAGCATCATCCAAAGCGCGGAAGAAAAATAGTGAGTCGTTGGCAAAGAAAAGATGGGAGATATAAGGACCTTGTCGATGAGTCTGAATTCCATGGAAGCTTCAATATCCACAGCCAAAGTAGTCCTACGAGATAATATATCCATACAAAACATAAATAAATAAGGCAACAGATGGTCCCATGTGGCAACCCACATTGAGGAACAAAAGGTCGCGTAGCAGCTCCATTAATAAGTATCCGATATGACACAGTTGAATCACATTGATGACCTAAATTTACCCATTTTGTTGGAAAAACCATATGCATTAAGGATCTTTAGAATAAAAAGCCAAATGACTCGATCATAAGCCTTGTTCATATCAAGTTTAAGAGTTGCTAAATGATGTGATCTGGAGTGTTGTTTATTAATGACATGTAACAACTCATGGGGTTTAAGAATGTTGTCATCCATCTGACATCTCGGTATAAAGGCATTTTGGTAATTTTTAAATAAGTCGAGGCAGGAGAGGTTGCATTCTCTTGACCATACATTTAGAAATACATTTATAAATGACATTGCATAAACTTATAGGGTGTAGATGATTTACCTCTTCTGGCGGATTGCATTTAGGAATGAGAATCAGTAATGATTGATTCCATTCCTTAAGAAGGCAACTTGAATTGAAAAATGGGTTGACAGCATTAATAACATGGCATCCAATAAAAGGCCAATAAAACCTAAAAAACTTAGCAAGAATGTTGAACCCTAGTTTTGATGATGACAAAGGAACAAAGATACAAACTAAGTATTGGACTAATAAAGTGTTTAAGTGAGTGAATTTCAAGTTATCAATGAAAGGAACAAAGAGAATACTAAGTCAAGGAAGAAATCAGGTTTGGATTTTGAAGATTAAGTGAAGATGTTTCTATACTTGGTACTGGAGCAGCATTGGACCAAGAAGACTAAAGCGAGGCTTTTTGTTTCTAGGTCCATTGTAAAGGAACGAGTAAGAATTGTGAGGAACTATGGCAATTTAGAATGAGAATGATCGTTTGTTCCTTTGTAAGGAACAGACGAACTGACGCTGAACTTATAAGTTAAAGGAACTAAAAATTAAAAGGAACTAGACTTAGGATGAAGCATTACAACGGTACATTTATGTCAGTTGAGTAAATTATGCCTAGATTCTAGGTAACCGTTTTATTTAGGGAAAAATCTGATTTTAAAGAAAATGTTTTTAAGGAAAAGATTTTATTTTTCAAAAGATAATAAAAATTCTTTTCGGTTTTTATGGAAATATTTTAAAGATAATATTTTTGGTCAAAGGATTTTATTTCAGTTTTATTAATTAAATTAGATTTTCGAGTTAATGCTTAAAGTGGTTGCTAAAATTAAGGAGCGGTAACTTAATTCTCTCCACGTTTAATAGTGATCATGGAGATCATGGGATAATTGAGGAATGTGTTCCTCTAGATACGGAACATCATATGATAATGGTTCAAACCACTAATACATGTTTTCATCCCACGTTCTAAGTCATTACCACTATAAAACCTAATGTCTAATGAAGTTCCATTAAGTGTGTCTGACTAAGTGATTTAGTGAGTTTAACTAAGTAAAGTGTTAGTGCCTTTATTCTCTCATAATAGTCATTTGTTCTTTGTTTTCTTACTCTAATTCCACTAAGCTTATTCGATCAATTGTATTTTGGCTTTTGGGGTAAGGGAACTTTGAGTGAAGTTCTGTAAGAGATAAGCTTTGAGTAAAGCAAGTTAAAGTGAGAAAACTTCAAGTGAAGTTGAGAGGAACAACTGTTAAGGGGACAGTTGTCAGGAACTTGAGTATAGGAACTCAAGGCATGGCTCGTGATTAGAATTAGGTTGTAACAAAGTTGTTTGGCCTAATTAGTGAATGAGTTGAGGTTAAAATCCCTAGTGGTCGAGGTTGTTTCTTCTTGTTGGGCCCAAGAAATTTTTTCCACGTAAAAATCTCTTGTGTTCCTTTAGCTTGTTTATTTGTTTAAGTTTAAAATTCCGCAAAAAGTTACGTTTACTTCTACAAATACAATTCACCCCCCCTCTTGTATTGTTCCAAGTGAAATAACAATTGGTATCAGAGCTAGAACTCACAAAATATAGGAAACCCTATTGAGAAAAAGATCCAAGGAACAATGAATAACACCGAGAAACTTGAAGAAGGTTACTCCACGCAAAGGCCTCCTATGTTCAATGAGAAGTCCTATTCCTACTGGAAGAACCGAACGGAGATATTCATCAAGGCTGAAAACTACTAGGTATGAAGAGTCATTGAAGTTGGTAAGTTCGAGGTCACAACTACTAATGACAAAAATGAGGTAATTCTAAAACCCTTCTCTGAATATGACAAAGCCGATTTTGAAAAATTGGAAGTAAATGCCATGGTTGTTAAATGGTTGCATTGTGGAATTGGACCCCATGAACACAATAGGATTATGGGAAGCAAAACCGCAAAGCAAATATGGGATTTACTAAAAGGAACTAATGAAGGAACTGATGAAGTCAAACGATCTAAAATTGATTTACTAATGAATCAATATGAACTGTTCTCCATGAAGACTAAGGAAAGCATACAAGAGATGTTTACTCATTTTACTAACATTATTAATGAGTTAGCTTCTCTTGGAAAGTTTATTTCATCATAAGAACAGGTTCGAAAAGTTCTTAGGAGTCTTCCTAAGGATAGATGGATGGCTAAGGTCACTGCTTTACAAAACAAAAGACTTCACTAAGTTCAACTTGGAACAGCTGGCGGGGTCACTTATGACTCATGAGCTTCACCTTGATACTGAGTATGGTGAAAGCTCTAAAACAAAATCCATTTCCCTCAAAGCAGGTGATGAAGATGACTCTGACTCAGAAGAAGAGGAAGAGGCTCTCATGGTCCGAATTGAAAGATGTATAGGAACATGAACAACGGGAACTTCAAAGGTAAAACTAAAAAGTTTTCTAAGCTGCTTGTCATAAATGTGGTGGCATAAATCACTTCATCAAGGAATGTCCACTTTGGGAAAATGATAAAACCAAAGAAAGGAACAAGGAATGCTTCGCTGAAAGGAATAAGGAAACTAAAGCACCCTTCTCTAAGGAGAACGTTCAAAAGGCAATGATAGCTGCTTGGGGAGATTCAGAGACGAAAGAGGAAGAAGAACAACAAACTAAAGAAACTGCAAATCTTTGCCTCATGGAAAACATCGATGAAAAAGGAGATAAAGAAAATGTTGAGGTTGGAGTGAGGGGGGAACAACACTTGGTATCTTGATAGTGGTTAATCTAAGCATATGACAGGAGACAAATCTAAGTTTCTCTCACTCTCAACCTATGAAGGTGGAAGTGTGACGTTTGGTGACAATAAGAAAGGTAACATAGTTGCCATGCATGGGTAAGGTTGGTAAGTCACCATCACATTCCATTGAAAATGTATTTTTAGTTGAAGGTCTAAAACATAATCTATTAAGTATTTCCCAATTCTGTGACAAGGGAAATGTTGTCAAATTTAATAATGAAAAAAATGCTTGATCATTAACATTAAAACTAAGAAGGTAATTTTGGAAGGAAGAAGGAAAGGGAACACATAGATTGTGGATCTTGATCTTGTTCCTAAAATCAATCTGACGTGTCTTAGTGTAATTGAAGATGATTCACTCCTTTGGCATAAGCGTCTAGGACATGCTAGCTTTTCATTACTTGACAAACTTCGATCAAAAGATCTCGTCTTGGGATTACCATCTATAAAATTTCATATTAATCAAGTTTGTGATGCATGTGCCCGAGGAAAGCATCTTAGATCCTCTTTCAAATCTAAAACTGTAGTAAGCACCACAAAACCATTAGAATTAGTTCATATGGACTTGTGTGGCCCTATGAGAATTCAAAGTAGAAGTGGAAAGAGGTATGTTTTAGTTATTATTGATGATTACTCTAGGTATACATGAATTATTTTTCTCTCCGATAAAGATGAGACTTATGATGAGTTCCTTGTCTTTGCTAAAAGAGTTCAACATTTGAGTGGTCATAAATTGATGCATATTAGATCGATCATGGTAAAGAATTTGAAAATTATAAATTTGATGACTTAAGCAGAGATCATGGCCTAGATCATAATTTTTTTGCCCCTAGGACACCACAAGAAAATGGGGTTGTAGAAAGGAAAAATAGAACTTTGGAAGAAATGGCTAGGACAATGCTAATTGCTAGTGAACTTCCAAGAAACTTTTGGGCCGAAGCTATTAATACTGCTTGTCACATAATAAATCGTGTCATGATGAGACCTATCATTAACAAAACTCCTTATGAGCTTTATTATGGAAAGAAACCTAATATCACTCATTTCAGAACATTTGGTTGCAAATGTTTTGTTCATAACAATGGGAAAGATAATCTTGGAAAATTTGATGTTGGGAGTGATGAAGCAATATTCTTAGGATATTCATCACATAATAAGGCTTATATAGTTTACAATAAAAGAACTATGTGTGTTGAAGAAACTGTCCACATAATTTTTTATGGATCTGACAAATTTAATCCAAGCAAACAATTTGATGACTATGAGATAGGCTTGGTACGACGACATGAGAAAGATACAGATTCAATTGAAGAAGAAGAAATAAAAGAGGAAAGGAACGAAGAAAATGAAAACATTCAAAACAATGATGTTCATGTTCCTCAAGATGAAGGAGGTGTTCCTGTTCCTCAAGTTAAAGGAGCTGAGTCAACCATTGCTGAAAGAGGAACAACTTATCAGAGCTCCTCATCCACTCAAAGAACTCAAGAGGAACAACCTATTCCTATAAGGGAGTTTCAACCAAAACCTTGGAGACATCAAAAATCACATCCAGTGGAACTCATAATAAGCGACATATCCAAAGGTACGCAAACTAGATCTCAATTAAGGAATTTTTGTGCATTTCATGCGTTCTTATCAATGATAGAACCACAAAATCATGAAGAAGCCCTAACTGATTCTGATTGGATCACTGCTATGCAAGCTGAATTAAATGAGTTCGAAAGAAAAAAGGTATGGCATCTAGTTCCATCTTCTAAATAAAAAGAAAAGTAATTGGCTTAAAATGGGTGTTTAGAAATAAACTAAATGAGTAACAATTGTTAGGAACAAAGCTAGACTTGTAGTAAAAGGTTATAACCAACAAAGGAATTGACTATGAAGAAACCTTTGCCTCTGTTGCTATACTAGAAGCCATTAGAATTCTAATTGCATTTGCTGCTTATATGGGATTTAAAATATATCAAATGGATGTTAAGTGTGCATTTCTAAATGGCTATTTAAATGAAGATGTATATATTGAACGAACAACCCCCTGGATTTGAAAGCAATGATCTCCCAATCCATGTCTACAAGCTTGACAAGGCTCTTTATGAGTTAAAGCAAGCGCCTAGATCATGGTATAAGAGATTATCAAAGTTCCTTTTAAAAAACAACTTTAAAAGAGGAAAGGTGGATAAAACTTTGTTTCTAAAATTGAAAGGAACTGACATATTACTTGTTCAAATATATGTTGATGACGTCATTTTCGGAGCAACAAATGAAACATTATGCAAAGAATTATCAAATCTCATGAGTAATGAATTTAAAATGAGTATGATGGATGAGTTAAATTTCTTTCTTGGATTACAGATTAAGCAAACTGAAAAAGGAATAATTATTCACCAAAAAAACATAAAGGAACTGCTAAAGAAATATGGCCTTGAAAACTCAAAGATAAATCACACTCCTATGGGAACTTCAACTAGATTAGATGAAGATTCCATAGGAACAAGTGTTGATCAAACAAAATATAGAGGCATGATTGGTTTACTTTTATATCTAACTGCTAGTCGTCCAGACATAGCTTTTAGTGTTGGTTTGTGAGCTAGATTTCAAGTTGGTTTGTGTGCTACATTTCAAGCAAATCCTAAGGAATCTCATCTAACTGCCGTGAAAAGAATTCTTAGATATCTTAAAGGAACTGATGATCTTGGACTTTTCTATCCATGAAGTGATACATTTGAGTTAAGAGGATATGCTGATTATGCTGGAGATCTTGTAAATAGGAAAAGCACCTCAGCTATGGTTCAATTTCTTAGTCATAGTCTAGTTTCTTGGAGCACCAAGAAACAAAACACATTTGCTTTATCCACTACTGAAGCGAAATATGTAGCTGCTTCTGCATGTTGCTCTCAAATGCTTTGGATAAAACAACTTTGTGACTATGGAATAAACTTTGATTGTGTTCCTATTTATGTGATAATACTAGTGCCATTAGTATTTCAAAAGATCCAGTGCATTATTCAAGAGTTACGCATATACATATCAGACATCACTTTCTAAAAGAAAATGTGTAAAAAGGTTTGATTAACTTGAGTTTTGTCAAACTGAAAATCAAATTGCAGATATATATACTAACTAAGCCTCTACAAAGAGATAGATATGAAAAATTAAGGCTTGAGTTAGGTCTAATAAAACTTAAGTAATTGTTCCTATTCCAATCCCTCATGTCTGAATAGATTTGTCTTACTCTATGTGATATTAAGTGATTGTGATTGATTAGCTAAGACCATTACAAATTAAGATGTTAAAAACATAAACATGGTGTCAAAGGAATAAAATAACTCACAAATGCCACATAATACTCCCCTTATTGTTCCAAGTTAAAGAAACATGCATAATATGAAGAATGTTGATATTTAGCATAAGTTGTTCCTATAGCACAAGTTTCTTAGAGTTTATTTTCTTTCCAAAAATTTAAAAAAAATCCATAAAAATCAAAATCCGAAAATCTCAAAAAGATAGGAATCAGATCTAATCAAGCCATGATTCTCTTTTATATTTCTCTTATCTTTTATTTTTGTTTTCATCCCTTTAATTTTACGCGTGTAATTTCTTAATTACTGTTACATGCATCTTCTTCTTTTTCTTTCATCCCAAAACTATGTTCCTTAGTCGCTTCAACTTCACCATTATTCATCTCCTTCACATCCCTTCACACGCCATAAAACCCCAAAAATACCTTTTCCAAAAACAAAAACCGCTAAAACCTCTCAAATGGAAAACCCCTTTTCTCCATCCAAACTCCTAGAAATCGAAAAATCTCAAGAAACAACAATGGTGGTAAAAGAACAAAAATTGGAGTCACCTAGAAGAAGTGTGAGAAGAAGAAAACTAATTGGGGAAAATGATGAAGAAGAATCCCCGGAACAAGTTAAGGGGGAAGAAGAAACTACGTACACTTGTTCCTTCCAAAGGAACTGTTGCTTCTTCCTCCAAGAAACGAGTGGAAATAAGTGAATCAAGGTATGTATTAGCTTTTGTGTAGATTTGGAGTGGGCGAAGGAAGTGATATTCCACGAATTGACCGACATACTAAAGGAACAGGGTATGGAATACCTGTATGAAACCGCATTTAACAATGCCTTAGTTCCTTTAGCTATTGATGAATTTTGTTCAAATTTCATCAACAGTAATGGAATATGTACTACTGAAGTTGGGGGTAATAAAATTTTCTCAAGAAACATAGGCAAAAATATGGGAAGTTCCTTGCAAAGGAACTGATGTGTATTTTAAGAGGAAAGGAACTGTCTCCTTTCCTAATTTCCCTCAAGATAAGATTGTTGAATCTTTGGGGGAACTGCTGGCTAAAACAAAATAAACCACAACCTTCTTTCTCCTATTCACAAAATTATGTTTAATCTGGTTTGGAGAGCACTCATTCCTCGAACTGAGAAGAGGAATGAGGTGGGTCTCTTAGATATGTGTTACATGTTTTGTCTTGATCACCACATTCAAATAAACTTTCCTTCCCTCTTTATCCAACTTCTCACGCATTGTATTGAAAATAATTGTGTTGTTGGCTATGGTGCTTTAATTACTTCTCTTCTTACTCACTTTAAAGTGAAAACAACTGGTTGGCCAACATTGGGAATAAAACAAGGTAATATTCTCAATGAAAAAACTTGGCATGGTTTGGATCTCTCTGTGCAAAAGGGAGTGTAAACTCAAGGTAGAATTGCTCCTAGTTCCTCTCACAAGAGGAAAATGCCTAGGACAGTGGAAGAGGAACCAGCAGAAGTTATACTGGAGGAACAAGTTTCTGCCCCCACATAACCAAAGGAACAGAAACCCAAGAGGCGCAAAACTGTTGATAAAAAGCCTACCCCTCCTGTTCCTAAAAGAGTTAAACAGAGCACAAGATTGAAAATTGCTCAAACTATCCTTGTTCCTTCAAATAAGGACTCTCCTTTAGTCCTATCTGATGTAGAGGAACATGATCACAACTCACCTAAGGAACAAACTCTTCCACCCTCTTCAAACATATTTGTGCCCCTCACTAACATCTCTTCAATCTCTCCCTCATCCTTCTCTGTTCCTTCTAGCTTTGAACAGTTAAAGGTTGAGATGGCTGCACCCAACCCTTTCTCCTCCACCTCTACTGACCTTCCTCCACCACCACCTTTTCTTCCTTCCATTTACACTACCACCCCCCATCTGTTTCTCTTCAAGGAACAACTGAACCTTCACAAGAAAGCACCCCAGTTCCTCCACCTAAACCATCTTCTGCCTCTAGTTCTAAGGGAGAGGAACAAGTTCCTTCAGATTAGTGTGGCTGGGTTAACAAAGTATGTCTTCCTGCTCAACATATGATTAAGTTCTACAATCACCTTCACTGGACTTTAGATGCTAAAACTGATAAGATGTTGGGTTTAATGAAAGTCCTTAGTGCTACTGTGATTGAACAACAAAAGCACATGGAGACAATGGCCCAAGCCATTAAAAGTTTGAAGTAGCATCTTGATGGGCAACATGGAGAGGTGATGAAGAAGTTGGAAGAAGTGGTTGAGGAAGAAGTTGTTGAGGAACACCATTCCCTTCCCTTCCCTTCCCTTCCTAATGTCTAGTTCTTGTTTCTCTTCAAGGAACAAGACTTCTTAGCTTTTGTTTCTTTTCTTTCTTTGTCTCTTTTTGTACTTTAAGGAACAAGAGCTATAATTACATGACTTTTTCTATATTTGTCTTCGTTTGTGAATTGTGTGTATAATTTCTTACTTGGAATGGCTTGTATTCTGTGATTAATATTTGAGCTAGTCTACCCTTTGAATATCCTAACTTAACCATTTTTTTTGTTGCTTGTTAATGGTCTTAAGGTATTGATCTATAGTCATGAAATCACCTAGAGTTTGCTCTTTTTGACGATGACAAAGGGGGAAAAAGATTACGGAACAAACTACAAAATAAAAATTAAAAAAAAATGAGGTAAATGAAAAATCAAAATTAGATTTCTTAATCCAAGAGGTAAATGAAAAATCAAAATTAAGATTCTTAAATCCTGCCTTTATTATATTATCTTTTTTCATTCTCTTATGGTATTTGTTATTTCCTTAGCTTGTATCTTTGTTGTCATCATCAACAAGGGGGGAAATTGTTGAACCCTAGTTTTGATGATGACAAAGGAACAAAGATACAAACTAAGTATTGGACTAACAAAGTGTTTAAGTGAGTGAATTTCAAGTTATTAATGAAATGAACAAAGAGAATACTAAGTCAAGGAAGAAATCAAGTTTGGATTTTGAAGACTAAGTGAAGATGTTTCTATACTTGGTACTGGAGCAGCATTGGACCAAGAAGACTAAAGAGAGGCTTTTTGTTTCTAGGTCCATTGTAAAGGAACAGAGTAAGAATGGTGAGGAACTATGGCAATTTAGAATGAGAATGATCGTTTGTTCCTTTGTAAGGAACAGACGAACTGGCGCTGAACTTATAAGTTGAAGGAACTAAAAATTAAAAGGAACTAAACTTAGGATGAAGCATTACAACGGTGCATTTATGTCAGTTGAGTAAATTATGCCTAGAATCTAGGTAACATTTTATTTAAGGCAAAATCTGATTTTAAGGAAATTCTTTTTAAGGAAAAGATTTTATTTTTCCAAAGATGATAAAAATTCTTTTCAATTTTTATGGAAATATTTTAAAGATAATATTTTTGGTAAAAGGATTTTATTTCGGTTTTATTAATTAAAATGTTTTTAATTAAATCAAGTTTTCGAGTTAATGCTTAAAGTGGTTGCTAAAATTAATGAGCAGTAACTTAATTCTTTGCCACGTTTAACAGTGATCATGGAGATCATGGGATGATTGAGGAACATGTTCCTCTGGATAAGGAACATCATGGGATAATGGTTCAAACCACTAATACATGTTTTAATCCCACGCTCTAAGTTACTACCACTATAAAAACTAATATCTAATGAAGTTCCATTAAGTGTGTCTGACTAAGTGATTTAGTGAGTTTAACTAAGTAAAGTGTTAGTGTCTTCATTCTCTCATAATAGCCATTTGTTCTTTGCCTTCTTACTCTAATTCCACTAAGTTTATTCGATCAATTGTATTTTGGTTTTTGGGGTAAGGGGACTTTGAGTGAAGTTTTGTAAGAGAGAAGCTTTGAGTAAAGCAAGTTAAAGTGAGAAAAATTCAAGTGAAGTTGAGAGGAACAACTGTTAAGGGAACAATTGTTCGGGAACTTGAGTTTAGGAGCTCAAGTTGTGGCTCGTGAGTAGAATTAGGTTGTAACAAAGTTGTTTGGCCTAATTAGTGAAAGAGTTGAGTTTAAAATCCCTAGTGGTCGAAGTTGTTTCTTCTTGTTGGTCCAAGAAGTTTTTTCCTCGTAAAAATCTCTTGTGTTCCTTTAGCTTGTTTATTTGTTTAAGTTTAAAATTGCGCAGAAAGTTACGTTTATTTCTACAAATACAATTCACCCCCTCTTGTATTGTTCCTAGTGAAATAACAAGGAATATCGTCTAAGCCAGGATACTTATTGCTCTGAATATCAAACATTGCGTTCTGAATTTCTTCATCAGAGAATGGAGCTAATAGCATGTTTGCCTCACTGGTATTGAGAAAAGGAAGATGAAGCTCTCTGAGCACTAGATCAATGTTTTCCCCATGGCGGCTATCATGAGAGTCAGGCATTGGAGAGGCTTTATAAATGGATTTGAAACGATTTATGATCAAATGTTCAATACCATGTTGATTATCCAACCAATTACCGTCCTTATCACGAAGCATATCAATGTGATTCTTCCGATTCCTTTGTCGAAGGCGGCTAAAAAGAATAGTAGAAGGCAGATGTGCATGTCCTTTGTTCGTTGTTTCCAATAAGAATAAGCAAGTGATGCTTCATTAATGATATTGTAGCGATATATATATTATGGGCCATATACTTAGCTAGCATTGTATTCTAGTTGGGTTTCCTATTTTGTTGTAACCTATATATATTGTGAAGATATCAATGATAAGGAAAGCTTTTCACCCTAACTCAATATTCTACATGGTATCGGAGCCAACCCTATTTTTTTTCTAATCACCGGCAGCCATGGGTGACAGTCCCGGCGCCCAAAACAAGGACCAAAACGTTCTTTCGCCTATCAATATTAACTTGCCTTTTTTTCTTGGTATCGGGGATCGTCCCGGTGACTTTATTACTCCGACCAAACTCCGCCATAACAACTATGATGACTGGTCCTCCGACGTCCAAATGGCACTTGAAGCTCGCCGCAAGTTCGGATTTTTAGACGGCACAATTACCGGGCCTGTTTCCCCATACACCGACGCCGATTGGGTCACTGTCAACCCCATGTTGATTTCATGGCTCACCAACACGATTGATCCCAAGGTAAGACGCACCCTCTCTAAGTTTCGTGAGGCTTCCACGCTGTGGAAACACCTTCAAACTCGTTTTTCCACCATTAATGGACCTCGTATCCACCAACTGAAATTTGATATTGCAAGGTGCGAACAAACAAAAACAATGTCTGTGTCTATATATTATGGGAAACTAAATTGTTTGTGGGAAGAGTTAGCCAAACATGAGCCTTTAATCCACTGTACTTGTTGTGCTGCATGCTCGGCCGACTCCATGCACGCTACGCGTCGTGAGACTCAACGCCTCCATGAGTTTCTCATGGGCCTTTACACAGAATTTTATGGGCCTCTACGCACCACAATCTTGTCCACCGACCCTCTTCCTTCGCTCGATCGGGCGTATCAGTTGGTCTCGCAGGATGAACGTGTTCGTCTTGCTCGTGGGGCTACCGAGACAAGGCCTCCCGATGTGTTGGGTTTTGCTGTGCAGACGGGTCGGGGCTGTGGCAGGTCTGAAAAACCTATTTGCTCTCATTGTAATAAGGCCGGCCATGAGGCTGCTCGTTGTTGGTCCATCGTGCCCTGCACACATTGCAAGAAACTTGGTCATGAAGCTCGAAACTGCTTCGAATTGGTTGGTTATCCTGACAAGGGGGACGCCTCCAAGCCTTCTCGGCCCCCTAGTGGTCCACGCGGTCGTGGTGTGGTCAAGGCGAATGTTGCTCAAAGTGCTCCTGTTGTTGCGCCTGCCTCCACCTCTTCTAGCACCTCCCAGCTTTTTACTGCTGATCAGTGGAAAGCTCTTGCTGGCTTATTTGGTAATACCACTCTTCCTGATGATCGTTTGAATGGTAAGTTTTTATCTGATTCGTGGATTATTGATACTGGTGCCACTAATCATGTCACTGGTGCGGTTTCTTGGTTGTTTGATATTATGGATATTGGTGCTTGTCCCGTGGGGCTTCCCAATGGTGCTACTGTTATTTCCACTCAGAAAGGCTCTGTTCGTCTCTCTGACACTATTACTCTGCATGATGTGCTTCTCGTTCCCTCTTTTAGTTGCAATTTACTTTCGGTTTCACAATTATCTCACGATATGAATTGTATTGTGCAATTTAACTCTTTTATGTGTGCTATTCAGGACCCAACGAAGGAGCTGATTGGAACAGGACGTAGACGGGATGGACTCTATTACTTTAGTAGTGGTGACTCTATTCAACAAGTTTCTCTCTCGGCCGCTTCTTCTCCTTTGGAGCTTTGGCATCGCCAAATGGGGTATCCTTCTGAACGTGTGGTGAAGTTACTTCCTCCTTTGTGTGGTCATAAGGGTAATTTGAATAAAGCATGTGAAATCTGTTTTCATGCTAAGCATTCTAGAGACAAGTTTCCTTTGAGTGAGCATAGGGCTAGTAGGATTTTTGAAAAGATTCATTGTGATTTGTGGGGTTCTTATAGACATGTCTCCTCCTGTGGAGCTCGTTATTTTTTGACTATTGTTGATGATTATTCCCGTGCTGTTTGGGTTTATTTAATGGAGACTAAAACTGAGGTGTTTCGTATGTTCATGTCTTTTGTTGCCATGGTTGAGCGTTAGTTTTCTCAGACTATTAAAATTATGCAATCTGATAATGGCACTGAATTCAATTGCTTGCATGAATATTTTACCACCACTGGCATTATCTTCCAAACCTCTTGTGTTGCTACTCCACAACAAAATGGTAGGGTAGAGCGTAAACATCAACATATCTTGAATGTGGGGCGGGCTCTGCGTTTTCAAGCTCATTTGCCTATTTATTTTTGGGGGGAAAGTGTTCTTGCTGCTGCTCATCTCATAAATCGCACCCCCTCTCCTTTGTTAAACAAGTCTCCCTTTGAGGTTCTCTTTGGCTTTACCCCTGCTTATGAAGCTATTAAAATCTTTGGTTGTCTTTGCTTTGCTCACAATCATAAAACAAATGGTGACAAGTTCGCCAGTCGCAGTCGAAAGTGCTTGTTTGTTGGGTATCCTTTTGGTAAAAAGGGGTGGCGACTCTTTGATCTTGATACAAAAGAATTCTTTGTTTCCCGTGATGTAAAATTTTTTGAGGAAGTTTTTCCATTCAAAGACCCTCTTGATGTGAACATTGATCCTCACGATCTTGTTCCTCTTACTCCTGGCCCTTGTGACTCTGATTTTGATGATATTGTTTTTCTCCACCATGATTCTCTTTCTCAGCCCATTTCTGTCTCTAACTCATCTCCACAAATGTCTCAGCTTGACTCTCCATTACCTTCTGGCCCAGCTCCACCTCTCATCTCCACAAATGATTCGCTTCCTCTTGGGCCTGAGCCCACTCTCTCTTCCGCTAGCCCAACGCACAGCGCTGACCTTTCTTCCGTGTCGTCTGCTCAACCCCACCCTCCTGAGCCCATTCCTCAAACAGACCCAGCTCCCCTCTCTCCTGTTTCGGTCTAGCCCTCTACTGGGCCCAATTCTTCTATTTCTTCGGCCACACAGCCCCTAGTTCTTCTTCTCTTGAGTTGGGTCGTGGCAAGCGGGATAAGGTCCCCTCCGTTTTACTTCGCGATTATGTCACTCACTTTGTTGTCACTTCGAGTCCATCTCCTGCTACTCCAGCTCCTTCCACTCCTTCAGGTACTCCTTATCCCATAGCTCATTATATAAATTGCTCAAACTTTTCTGTGAATTATCGAAAGGTTCTTGCTACTGTTGTTGCTAACTTTGACCCCATGTCATTTAAGGAGGCTCTGAAGGATCCTGGTTGGAAGAGTTCTATGCAGGATGAGATTCGTGCCTTGGAGGATAATGGCACTTGGACATTAGTGGAATTACCGCCCGGCAAGCGGGCTTTGGGGAGTCAATGGGTTTATCGCACCAAGTACTTGTCAACTGGTGTTGTGGAACGCTTGAAGTCTCGCTTGGTTATTTTAGGGAATCATCAGGAGGCCGGTGTGGATTATAATGAGACTTTCGCTCCTGTGGCCAAGATGACTACGGTTTGTGCTTTTCTTGCTATTGCTGCTTCTAAAAATTGGGAGCTTCATCAAATAGATGTTCACAATGCTTTTCTTCATGGTGATCTACATGAAGAGGTTTATATGAAGCTTCCTCTGGGTTTCAGTTGTTCCAATCCTAAACTGGTATGTCGTCTTCGCAAGTCTCTCTACGGTCTCAAACAAGCTCCTCGCTGTTGGTTTGCTAAGTTAGTGTCTGCTCTCAAAGGCTATGGTTTTCTACAATCCTATTCTGATTATTCTCTCTTCACCTACACTCGTGGCTCTACTCAAATCAATGTGTTGGTTTATGTGGATGATTTGATTATTTCTGGGAATGATTCCGCTGCTCTCACTACTTTCAAGGCTTATTTGAGTGATTGCTTCAAAATGAAGGATTTGGGTCCTCTTAAATACTTTCTTGGCATTGAGGTTGCTCGTAGTTCTGCTGGCTTGTTTTTGTGTCAACGAAAGTATACTTTGGACATTATTTCGGAGGTCGGCTTGTTGGGTGCCAAGCCTTCTGCTTTTCCTATTGAACAAAACCATCGCCTTGCTCATGCCACTGGTTCTCCTCTTGTTGATGCCGCCGCATGTCGTCGGCTTGTAGGTCGTCTGATTTACTTGGCCGTCATGCGACCTGATTTGGCCTACTCAGTTCATGTTCTCTCTTAGTTTATGCAGGAGCCTCTTCAGGAGCATTGGGAGGCTGCCTTGCGGGTCGTTCGTTATCTCAAGGGCTCCCCTGGGCAGGGGCTTTTATTGCGATCTGACAGTGCGCTCTCTCTTCAAGGCTGGTGTGATTCTGATTGGGCCGCTTGCCCTGTTACTCGTAGGTCGCTCACTGGTTGGATCGTTTTTCTCGGTCATTCTCCGATTTCTTGGAAGACGAAGAAATAACATATTGTTTCTTGATCGTCTGCCGAAGCTGAATATCGCTCCATGGCTGCTATCACGTGTGAATTAAAATGGTTGAAGGGGTTGCTTCTCAGTTTGGGTATTCATCATCCCAAGTCCATTCCACTTTTTTGTGATAGTCAATCTGCGCTTCACTTAGCTTAGAATCCTGTTTTCCATGAACGCACAAAGCATATTGAAGTGGATTGTCATTTTGTGCATGACGCAATTATTTATGGTCTCATTGAGCCTTCTTATGTCTCTACTAAGGCTCAGCTTGCTGATATCTTCACCAAGGCTCTTGGCAAAACACAGTTTGATTTTCTCTTGTCCAAGTTGGGCATTTTCAATCCCTCCCCTGCTCCAACTTGAGGGAGGGTGTAGCGATATATATATTATGGGCCGTATACTTAGCTAGCATTGTATTCTAGTTGGGTTTCCTATTTTGTTGTAACCTATATATATTGTGAAGATATCAATGATAAGGCAAGCTTTTCACCCTAACTCAATATTCTACAGATATCCCGTCGATGATCAGCCACATCAATATCTTATGGAGTCGAATCAATGTTTGTGTATGGAGTGTATAGATAATTGTTTTCCAATTCACACCCCAAAACATGCGTTTATCTAAGCACCACGGTCTAAGACAATCTCGAATAATCATTAACTTACGCGATAATGAGTACATCACAGATGCTGTTATATCCATTACCAAAGAATCTAAAATAATGCTACGAACTTCCTGGTATTCTAAACACAACATTCAATTTGATAAGGATGAAATTAAGATGCTTGGAGCTTAATCAGGTAAAGTGAAATGTGAATAGTAATAGCTAGAGGTGGGCATGGGTCTGGCCGGGTGCCCCGTTGTCTACTACGTGGGCCGCGGGTCTGTCACGGTCAAAAAAATTATTTCAGGTCCGCACCGGCACGAGCCCGCCTAGATATCCCATGGGCCGACCCGTGGGCCGAACGCTTCTTTCCTTTGTTTTTTAGCCTAAAACAGTCAAATATCCAAAAAAAACATAAAAACATGGGTGAGCCCGCAGGAGGCACGAGCATGGCCCGTGGGCCTAGGCGAGGCCATGGACAAAATCTGGAAATTTCAGGTCCGGTCCGGCCCGCCATTTCCCTAAGCCCACGGGCCGAGCCCGTAAACAGGCCCGGCCCATGCCCAGGTCTAGCAATAGCTTTACACTTGTGCACGTTTGAAGTGTTGGACAAGTAAGAGTTGGATTATATGATGCAGCCATGGCTTTTCTTGGGACCAGATTGATCACCGTGTCCTAATTTTATTTTAAAGGTTGCTTGATATCGTTGGTCAGGGGAATACAGAGTCGCACCCGTATTTCGTCTTCTAGATTGAAGACTGGTTTTGGTTTAGACAACTCGTTCCATTAACTATTCCATCTAAATTAATTAATTTATCAGTTGTGAAGTTTAGTTCTGTAAAAGTAGTATACGATGATATTATATTATTATTCATTCCTGGTTATTATTTATTAGTATCATGTTAGGATTAATTAATTATTTATGATGTAATACTCAACTTTGCTGATTTCATGCTTGTTTGTGTATGTTGATCAAGGCTATGTCTTATTGATCATGTGATGACCCTTTTGGTGAGCGGTCTCTATGGATCAATAATGCATCGTCCATTACAGGTTTGAAGATAATGCATCATGGGTTCAATATTGGAGAGCTTGTGTTGACTATATATTTTATTTGACTTTATACTTTTCATTTTGATTTTGACTATTGACGTTGACTTTGACTTTTGAGGTTGACTTTGTTGGTTTGACTTTTAGAGTTAGACTTTTTGGTCGACTAAGTTTTATTTCTAAAGTTTATTTTTTATGTTTTCTACTGCAAAATTTTGAATAAGCCGATATGTTATCGAACGGTCGATAATACTTTGATGATTCTCTAAGTTTTATATTCAAAAATAGAAGTGATCATGAGCCGGGTCGGGCTTCGGCCAAAAAAATTGACCCGTTTCGGGCTAAAAAAATATGCGCCAAAGCCCAATATTTCGGGGCTGCTCTAGCGGGCTTTTCGGGCTGGGCTGGGCCAAAATTTTGACCTGATTTTTTCAAATATAGGTTGCCCGTAGCCTAGATTTTTTGCCCAAAACGGTCGGGCCGAAAAAACATGCCCAAAACCCGTCCAAAACTCGGACCGGACCGGGATTGCAGGCCGAGCAAATCTTGATCACCTCTATTCAAAAAGCATTTTGGAAAATTGAGAATTGTTGGGGTGTTACATAGGTGATGTAAGGCCCAACCAAGTCGCGAGTCAAGTTTTCGCGCCAAAACCCGCCTTTTAAGGGTGGACGAAGCGGGATTTTTTGGCCACTTTAAGTCAGTGCTAAATTTTAGCCTAACTTTCTGAATTTGGGTTGTCCATTGCCCACCATTTTACCCAAAAATCTGGTCAAGCCCGAATCGCTGGTCGAAAAAGCATGTCCCTAGTCAGGTCAATGTGGATAACCTCATCTTTTACGTGTGAATTACCAATTAACCCAGATAATTACATCTTTTCGTCTTGCCAGATAATTAGGGACATTGTTCAGACCTAACAATTAGTTTTTTGCCAGAGCCTAGAAATCAATGGAGTATGGGGAAAATTTCCTTTGAAATGAATAAAATTGTATATATAATACAAAAATGCAATGGACAAACATTACATGTCGCCACATGTGTGTGATGTCGCGTAGTCTCCAACATGACATTGCTTTAGAAAATTATCAAAAAAAAATTGCATAAAAAGTTTCCAACTTATAATATCTTACTTTGTAATGTCATGTTATTGCCAATGAACAATTACTTGTATTTACGTCAAAATATCAACTTCAAACTATAAATCCTTTTATCTTATCAAAGGACGGGGATATCGCCCAAACCCAACTAGTTGTTTTGACTTTGGGGTGCTTAATACACGTAAAGCTCGTAATTTGCTTTTAGAGTTACCCACCATTTAAAGAACTCTTCAAACTCGTGTCTTGCGCGGACATTTTGGGAGACATGTTAGATCCAATCAATCTAGACAAGGGTCTAGAATTATCAGACGATTCGAATACGAGAATGACATGGTTTTAGTGTTTAAAAATTAGGTATGGGTATTTTATTATTAAACCCACCGATGACCCAAGTCATTTAAAGCTGGCAAAAGCCGACACGATACCACAACACATCGTATTGAATAGGTCATGTTAGTGTTAGGTTCTTAAAACGAAGATGACATATTTAAACCTGTTCAGCACAATTTCTAAACAAAATTAGGATTTTTATATAGTAGTATAGTGGTTGAATAATTTAAGACAACAAAACATAGAGTGCGCGCACGAAAATAAACGATATTGTTGAAGATCTCAACATATACTGCTTGTTGGGAAATAAGTTTTCAGTTAGGAAACTTTTTAACATAAGAAAACGGCTTATAATCAGTGCCATTATTCTCTTGTTGGTATCATTCCATTTCTATCCCAAAACCTAAAGGAGCTCACTCCTAACACCTAATCTACCTTACAAACTACATATTATCTCACTACAATAAAGATCATCAGGTTACTATTTCCAGAGAGAAGCCGACAATTTTTCGCCAGTCACATCTCAATCCTTTCGGCGCATTATTTTCAACAGAACTTATCTAAGTTAAACTTATTAAACTTGATTGGACCTTATTAGACCTAATCAGCCCTAATCAAACCTGAAACTTGTACTTTTAGGTGAAGAAACCAGACCTCATTCACCTAAGAGTCCTAAATAAGCTCCGCATAATCAATTACACCCACATTAATTAATACGGGTCTAACTTACCCTCACTGAAGATACGCCTTAAGATGAGACCGAACGTGGAACGAACCACTCATAATTTCACAAGAAATAAACCATCAAAAAAACCCAACCATATTTCCATAACATGCGACTTCTTTAATACATTTAAATAAGCTCCTTAAAAAGACGCAAGTACAGAAGGAAAATATTTAAATTGAAAGAATAGATGGAAAATAAAAAAGAAAAAGAAGGAAAAAGAAAAGACCAAACGACATCTTACAGAGACCCAAAAGAATTGCCAAATGTTCTAAAACTACCATTTCCTGCTTTCTACTAAATCACCTGTCAGCAGATAACCGTTCCCCTTCTCCAAAGAGGCCTACGGAATCCGATGTGGAGCCGACAAAATAAGCACTGCTTGTTATCTGATAAAATCTTCAGGACGTTTATATTTAAGGTATACATCAACCAGCCCAGCTTAGGCATCTGTGTCTGATGAAGATGTGTGTCATCAGCTAGGCCAACTCCACTGAATTGACCAGAATTTTATCCGATGGCCTGCTCTATGAAAGAACTTGCATCTTGCGGTGAAGCAACTGCGACAGATCAAAGCATGAAATACGCTTTAATGATACTAGTTAAACATAATACAGCGATATCATAAGGAAGGCCAGCATGCCTGTAAGTATGGAGAATGCAATAGTTAAGAGCATCAATCAACATTTATAGGAAGTTCATTGCTATCCATCAAAAGCCATCCCCACACGGCCACACCCTCCTCAAGACACTTCATTTCTTCCATTCTCATCCTCACTCTGGGGCCCCAATTATAAGAAAGCACAGTAAAAATAGAACTCCAACTATACAAAAGGTAATTCATATAAATCCTCCAATCACTAACCATGGATGAGCTAGATACTAAACAATATTAATGGACATCAGATTGTGATATGGCAAGTTGGCAACACAACCACCAGCATATGCACACATCATCAGGATTGAACAGAAAAGAGATTCAAGAAGTTCAATTACCGTGTCTAACTCAAAAGGGAGCCTCAAGAGATTCATCCCAAACTTCTGCACTTCCATTAGAAGCATCTTCAACATCTTCTTCCATTGAAAGTCTAATATACTCTCTATGTGCAAAGCGATCCCACTCTGTCAAGGTTGGATTCTCCCTCTCCTGTTTATTCAAAACACAAGTATTTACACCAACTAGCCAGCAAAAGATAGCAGATACTAAGCAATTAAGCATTTTAGAATACCTGACGAATAAGGAACGGGTCACGAGTTTCAAAGGCCATAAACTTATTTAGATTAAAGAGGATATTAAATACACTTCCTGAAAGTTTACTTCCTTTCAGATCACGAATGGTGAAATAACTCTCGTTCTGCAAAGGAAACATGAAAAATGTCAAATATAAGGGCACCATGCAAAGGCGATAATGATAAATGCAAACTATGGGGAACAGCATTTTTAGCGCCATTTCAGACCTCTAAAGCACACAACATCCCATCAAAGACATCAACTGAAATTTTCCATCTGATTATGTGTGCCACTACATTTAGCTTTCTTCTTCAGCCAACTCCACTAAGTCATCCACTTTCCTTTTGTAGCTTTAATTGTATAAACATATAATCTACTTTTTATCCCATGTACAAGGCAACTTCTTAAATATGACCCCTTAATGTGACAAGGGTACATAATCTTTTCGATAAGTGTACTGCTTTTGTTCAATAAAGGACCAAAAGTCATGCATCTAGGAGAAAGGAAAGCATAAACGACCTATGGGCTTAGATAGCCTAACAATCACCAACCTCTTTGTACGAATTTGAACCTGTATGACTATACTTATTGTAGATTATGTGTGATAATTTTCCCTTCAATTATGTTATCTTTATTTGTTCAACCCAAAGACACTCAATACGGAAGGGCACACAGCAATAGCCAGTAATCAAATGAAGTTCCTTTACAACAGGACATCCAGAATCTAATCTCCACGGTGGACATCCAAAGCTTGCTACTTGTTACATGGAAGGTTATAGACATAGCTTCAAAAAAAGAACCCAGAGCTATCATGCATATGACAAGTTCCAAGTAAAAGAATAACTTCAATCACTGCATAAAAAACAAACCTCCGGTCCAATCATATCAATTATCTGACATAATATATCTTCAAAAAGCACGGGTTCTTGAGCCATGCACTCCATTCGATGCAACTGCTCCTCATAAAAGAATTGCATTTCATTTCTAGTAATGATTCCATTTCCATCCAAGTCTACGCACTTGAACCTAAGGATCAAAAAAGCTCCAGCATCTGTAAAATTAAATTCATGTACTAACAAAAATAGCAATTAATAAATACTACCTCTGTTTTTATTTAGTTGCAACAATTTCTACTTTTAGGTGTTTTTTATTAGTTGCAACATTTCCCTTTTTAGGAAAGCTTTTGGGATAATTTGACTATATTACCCTTACTTCACCTACTCTCCCATTTAATTACAGTACTAGTAGCAGGGGCAAGTGGGTCAATTATACTCTATTTTCTCATTTCTCAAAGTTTGTGCAAAAAGGTGAATGTTACAACTAAATAAAAACAGAGGTAGTAGTTATTATGCTTAAAGCCAGCAAAAAAAAAAAAATTCATAGACATCTAGAAATGTTCTGCACTTCTGCTTTAGGTCAAGTAGACTCCTCTAGGCTACCCTCTCTCAAGACCCAAGTTGACAGCCCAAATACATAATACATCATCCTTTATCCCCTTTCTGCCACCCACCAACACTAAGAGTATTTGGACCCCAACAGCAGAGTCGAAGCTGGAGCTGCTAACTAATAATCCACAACCTCATCCTCCGCTGTGCACTTTTAGACACACCAAACATTCTGCAAAATCAAACAATAATATATGCAGGAAAAGAATGTTCTGCCAGACATACCAATATTCAAGACTGGGTTCTGATGATTTATCTTCCTCTGCCAGTATGAAGTAGACAAAATCTTCGTATCCCATCTTGCCTTCAACGGTACTAGTAAATTTTCTTGGAACCTGATAGGAAGAAATTCTTTTCTAGATTAAAATTTTACAAGGATAGAAACCTTCAATGAGGAAAGGCTATCTCTCCAGAGTACACAAAAATTATCTTACCTGGGAAAATATCCTATCAACAATCCTGTAGGTAAGAGCATGGTTTCCATATCTAATAAGGTTCTCTTTATCAATCAAGAAATCGTGGTCTGTGTCCAACTCCCAGAACTTGCAGTAAATCACATAGAAGTGCTCATAGGAGAAATATCTACATCACAAAAATTGAGAGGACAGACGTTAGAGAGCTGCCTAACAAACCACAGGAAAACACAAGGATTCAACCAAGACGTACCAACAAAATCTATTGGAGAGAGAATATATTGCTAACATCAAAGACAAATATGGCCAGATAACTTGGCTTAAGATAACACCTATCTCCATCAAACCCCCCTCCCCCCCTCCCAAATATAAAAAGAAAAGGAAAAAGGCAGGACAATTACAAAGACACAACACTATTCAAACTATTAGAAAATATACTAAATATCTCCAAACCCAATCATCCATGTCTACACTGGTACACGAGGCTAAGTAGCATACGTTGCAAACATATCAAAAGGATTTTATTTACATGTTCTATTTGGAAGCCAAGACCAAGTGAAAGATGAACACATGCATGGAAAACAATGTGAATCTGGGTTAATAACCCTAACATATCCTATAGCGTGAACCGTCAGCCAGAAAAGAAGTTTCAACTTTCTGAACCATGCACTTCTTAAGAAAGCTCACTTTGTGCATAAGAACGATGTACACGATTAAACAGGACATCCTAAAAAAAAGAAAAAGAATAATCCAAAACACCAATTTGAAAAGATAATACTGCCATCTACAGTTGCAGCAAAAGTTACTTTGCGCCTGAATTCAGCTCAAGTGTACCTCAGAACTTTGTTGATATCCTCTTCTTCATCAGCTTGTTGCATAGCAGCAACTAAATTTCCCCGCTTCAGCTCCTTAAGGGTTAGTTGACCATTTCCCGCTCTGTTAATGTAGTAAAAAATTCTGTATATTACAGTTTCCGCTGTCCAATTGTAGAAAGGAAAGATCAAAAATTAACAACATATATAAGAGAGCTCTGTTATACACATTAAAAAGGAAACAGAAAAAGAAAGGGAACCACTAACTATTTTTCATATAGATCTTCGTAGTTTACTTATTTGATTTACTGTCTTTTCAAAGGGAAACATATTTGATTTAGTTGTACCCGTCTTTTTACTTGTATCCAAAGGAGTTGGCATATTATCCAAAGCACAACTTTGCGCATTAATAGCTTTAATTATGTAAGTTAAAAATACAAAAAGTTCATATTTTAAAATATATTCCAAGACAAATCAAAAAAGATCCAACATGTACGTTTTTCTTTACGTATATACAAGAGGGTCAAAGTGGAGTATGTTAATAGTGTGCAAAGTCAAATGAAAAAAGCATATGGAAAAAGAGAAGAGGAAGCATAATGTTAAGCTGTTGTCGATTCATCATAAAACAGAGCTCTGACAAAGTTACCTTTTCATGATTTATATTAGGGGGATTTTTATTGCTATGGGGTAAAGAGAATGAAATCAAGAAAGCGGTAGAGGGAGAAAGGAGAACAAAACCATTCTTCCACCATAAAACCACCACTACTCCCTCTCTTGTTGTTTCCCCACCGCCTCTCCATATCCCAGTAACGCCGCCGCGTCGCTGCCCATTCCCATCCCCTTCGTAGCTTGCCGTCGCTGCTCATTTCCCTCCCCATCGTAGCCTGCCATCGCTGCCCATCCCCCGCCCTACGTACCCTGTCGTCGCTTCTCCCCCTCCCCTTTACATGCATGTTGCTTCTCCCCCCTTCCCTGCACATTGCCTCCTCCCCCGCCCCTTCCCTGCGCAGTCGCCATATCCCCCGCCCCTTCCCTGCATCGTTCTTCGTTTATTCTTCTAGAGTTTGTGC
Organism: Beta vulgaris subsp. vulgaris; assembly: GCF_026745355.1. Classification (NCBI taxonomy): domain Eukaryota; kingdom Viridiplantae; phylum Streptophyta; class Magnoliopsida; order Caryophyllales; family Amaranthaceae; genus Beta; species Beta vulgaris. The sequence continues at coordinate 43,620,230 of NC_079205.1, read as the reverse complement.
CTTACGGATGAGTGGGGGTATAGGTGGTTAACGGTCTTGGTGGCTGGTGGCTTGATTGGGGTGCGTTGGGGTGAAGGGGTCAGGTTGCGATGGTTGGGTTGAGTTACGGTGGTCGGGTGGGATGTGGTGGCGGTTAGGTTAAGTGGTCGTTGGGCGGTCAAGGAGATGGTCAATGATGAGTGAAAGAAAAGGGTAAGTGAAAATAGAGGACTTTGGGAGTAAGAAGAAGGTAAAAGGTACCATTAAATTGACCAAACAAACAACAAATAAGGGAATCACGTTACATGGTTTCCTTACCCTTACCCTTACCCTTTCCAAAAGACCCCAAACCAAACGCCCCCTTAATGAAGAATGATAAGCAACAATGGTCAAAGATTGGTCTAAGAAAGTCATAAGGTTGACCACAAAGTTTTAAATAGGGAAGAAGGCATATAAGATTCAAGCTCAAAGACTAACGAAAGCATCCAAAGCCTACAAAGACTTTAGATACACCATACAACAGCCGTAGATAATTTTCCTAACACTCATGAACATACCAGGATTTTCTAAATACATAAGAAAAATAACTACTCCACAAATAATTGGCGATCAAACTTAGAACATAAAAGAAATCTACGTGAAAAGAAATAATATGTTCAATAAACATACACACTACGGAGATTGAAACACTAAAACAGTTTGCCATCCGTAGCAGAAACTTGTTATAATTGTTTGGAATATACTATAGGATTACTAACTTCACTTACCATGCAAACTAAAACTACTAAAACTTCTACCTAAGAGTTAGAGGCAAGACAAAAATGTCGATCTTATATTTTTATATCATACTTCCTCCGTTCCATAATAAGTGAAACACTTACTATTTTAGAACGTTTCAAAATAAGTGAAACATACCTTAAATGGAAAAAAGAAAGTTATAAAATGACAAGAATACCCATCACAAACTTGTATAGTTTGCTTTTCTCTCTCCTCCTTTTGATAATGAAAAGGGTATTTTATGACTTTTTGTCTTTTGAAAGTGATGTTTATTAAATCTTGTGCCCAATCCCTACGTTTCACTTATTATGGAACGGAGGAAGTATGATTTATGTTACATGGACACGGGTACGAGTGTTCGATACGGGTCCGGATGCGAATGTTCGACACGTCAATTTTGAAAATTTTTGAATATAGGGACACCGACCAAAATTTGGACTAGTGTACGGGGAAACAGCGGTTGCATACTAAAAAATAATATTTATACAGATTAGAAGTTCAAAGGTCTATCACTAATAAAAAGTAAAAAGAAACAAAAGGCAATGGTTTACACTTTACCATGTATAGTTGTTTGAGAGAGAAAGGATAAAAGATGTACTATTCTTAATTGTATTGTGCTACAGCTGTAATGCTCCCCTTAAAAAAATAGTACACCTATTATTTAAATAAAGCATTGCTTCGCTTTTTGGTTCATGTGGTAGTTGAGAAATATGGGTACCATGGAATAAAAAGTTAGCAACAAGTCATACGTGAGAGAAAAGCCCCATGTCACATCTGATAAAAGTCGATTGCCATCGCCGGAGAAGACAACCGGCACAAGACTCAACGTCATTCGGCTCGCCTCCACCCCACAAGTAAAAGCCCCATCAATTAATTTCTCTTTGTGATGAATCTTGTCGTCAATTTCTAGATCTAGGGTTTCTCCTTCTCCCTCTTCTACTTTGGGGGTATCCTAGTGCAAATCGACGGATCTGACAGGTATTTCATACCCAAATCCGTGTCGGATCGCATCAACACCGATATGTCGACGATTTTGTCATGTTCGAGTGACACATGGCCCAAACCTTTTTGGCCTCCACATTATCCATGACCTGGATACACAAGCCCATCTCACAAAGGTACATATTATGTAGAAATACACGGTTCACAAAGAAGAATTCATGATCAAACCAAAACTAGCGGGGTACCAACTACCAAAGCACGGTCACATACATCAGCTATATGCATATATAACCTCGTTTTCAGCCTCAAGAGAACAGCAAAATTGGCTTTTAAAAAATCTTATTAAACAATAGCAAACTAAATTCACAAATCTAACACATGAGACTTGGCAAAGGCTTACTAAGAGTGCAATTTCTCTCTATCTCGCTCTTTCTACAATATAAAACAATTGAAATAGGGAACTGCCAAACATTACCCAACCATAAACGCAAATCCAAGAGCAGGAAATTCCAAAAAGTTTGGTTTCTTTTCCCACTTTAGTTTGTCATTCCATGAAGCAAGACGAAAAGCCACAGCAGTAACAGATGCATAAGTGCAATAATACTAGTAAAACTTACAAAAAGGAAATGTACAAAACAGAATCTCCGAAATTCTGTCTGAATTCTACAACAAAATATTGCCAGCATTTACTAGCAGAGCCAAAAAATAGACATACCGTATCTCTCTTGAAACTCCGGCGTACTCTGCAAGAATTCTAATCCTGGATGAGTTGCCAAAAGTTCTCGAAGAACAGGCTTGAAGTCATCCTAAAATGAAAATCCATAAAGCATGTTAGTCAAAAAACAAGGAAACCGAAGTGTAAAGATAGTAACTTCCAATCAAATTATTAATGTATCAGGAGCTAGGGACTCATTAATTATCATTACAAGTTAAATTTTTAGCTTTCGAAAAACAAAAAAATGTAGTTTCTTGTTGTATCTTATCAGTGCCCAATATTCATACATCCCAAGAGGGCCAAAGATGACTTGAATAAAAAGCATCAGAAACGAATTAAAAAAGTTTGGTTTGCGGAAACATATAGCGCCTAACAAAAGAGAAGAGAGCCAAAGGGTCTACATGGACGACAACCGGACATAAAGTCTTGACTCATACAGCCTGAGCCCATTCAAATTAAGGTTGTGACAATTGTTATTGTTGTATCCAAAATTCATGACTACAATAAGCATAACTATGACTAAAGATAAGTTTATATTATAACTTATATTGTATAACTTTAGAGATATCAAAATCAAAAACTGAAACTAGCTGGGATACTAACTAAAGACCCTAAAGTTTCACTATATACACTAGAAAACAGAAGATTTGAAATTTTTTGTTGGAAACCCTGTTTAATAATGAAGCATCATTGTATGTAAAATGCGAAAAACAAAATTGACAAAAAAATGTTTGCATTATATTCTCCATAGAGGCTACATGTTTAATCTAACTAAAAGAATCCAAATCCGTAACCCTTAATATCACTGCTCTCTCTCCTTTACCATTTTTTGCTTTTATCATTCCTTATTTTCAAGTGTGCTCTAACCCATACCATTGCACTTTTTACTCCTACTCAAAGGGCAAGCAAACAACTCAAAACAAAAGAAACATAGGACAACTTTTTCATTATTAAAAGTCAAATTTCTCAATTTTGATATGTATTTGACATTAGCTAACATACATTTGTTGATAAAATTCAACACGGATTAGAGTATTGTAAACATTACGGAGCATCGAATTGCACTCTGACACAACTATCAAAAAGGAGGCAAATCAAAATAGGCAGAGAGCAAGGACATTCAACCATTTTGGCCACAAAAGGCTGCAATAGCAAGATATCAAATTTAAGAGAACCCGCAATGACCATGATTTTAGATCTTGAATCTGGTAGTAGTCGCAATAACGGTTGCAAAACCACTTCTATGAGCAATTCGGATGGTTTACGGCTGTTGCAGCCTAATATCCCGATAAGCTCAAAACATTTGTACAATGCGATCGCAAAACATTGATGCAGCCAAATATTAATACCATGCTCTTGACTAAATTGGGGGCAGTACTGGATTAAGAACCCATGAGTTGGACAAATATAGGGGTGATAGCTATTTCAACCATGTCCAAAGTCAAAACTGAAACAGAAATTTAATTTCGATATTTTTACTCAGTTTGGATTAGGACTCAAATTTTTAAAAAGTTCAGATTTTAGGTTTTTGTTTGGGTTAGGATAGGGGTATTATAATTCACAGAGCCCAAAAATATTAAACTATCATCAAGCATTATTACAATTAGGCTAGAAAACATTAGGCCCAAACAACTCGTGAATAGAACAGTGAATTTGATGGACATGTTAAATACGGAAAAGAAGTAGAACTGCTAATTGTGGTTTCTGAGCTAAATCACGGGCTTGGTGATGAAATATTTCTATCATAATATCTAGCATATCATTATAAAAAAGGTTTATAAGGCCCAATATTGGGGGCATAAACAGGGCAAAGAAGTGGGATAAGTGTCGATCAAAACTAGCAAGTTCTTATTCTGGTTTGTACAATTGGACATAGTTAAAATTTCAATCTGGATTTTAATTTCAAAACAAAAATTTCAGGTTAGATTTTAGCTTAGGCCAAGTCATAGCCAATTAGTACAACTTACACCCCTATCAGATGATTCAATCCTGGATATTGGTCAAGAGTTCCTCAAGAGAGGGGGGGTCTATTGTTTCATTCAATGAAAAAACAAGCTCAGAGCACAAACATTCAATAAACAAAGAATAAATAACAAAACTTTTTCAGGAAATTGTAACCCTCGACCTAAAATCACAAATCTGAAACCTGGAGTCCTCAAACCAATATCAATATTTAAAACTCTGGGACCTGAATGGTATGCCATCTCAAATTTCAATTAAGTAAAGAATCAACTACAAGATGAATGAATAAAGCAAACAAACTTCAATATCTCAAGGGAAAAAAGGCATCAGATCCACCTGTGTCAAAACTTTACGATCCGGTTGCTTCATGATAGTATAAATTTGCGTCGCCATGTCCATGGTCAACATATTTCCATTAACCCAATAATCAACAAATGCGTCCCTACACAGATATAACGCAAGATGTCATGAACTTAAACTTTAGCAATTCAACAGCAAAAAAAAAAAAAAGAATGAAGAATTTTGGTGCCAAAGAAAATATCAATCCCATGTTTTCTCATTATCTTCCAACTAAAAGAACAATTTGATGTTTTTTCATTTTAGTTTTTACTGGCACGATTTTTCATTAAATCATTTACAAGTAGCAAGCCATCCAAGAAAGTGAACTAATGATACTGAAGCACAACTTTTGGTGATAATACTGTAGTCAAGAATCTTTTACATGTAAAATTAGTCTCACTAAAAAAACACGTAATTACCTGGCAACTCAGGAAGTTACAATTTCCAGGAATACTAGTTCTCACAATCAGCAAAAACTGGTTACAGCCTCAAACATGGATGTGGCTCACATACTTGCAAAAAGAAAATTCTCTTCTTTCTGGGACATGTTACGTCCAACAATAATTGACCCACGAGTAAGGGAGAATAAATTTGTAGTCATAAAAGAAATACAAAGAGACAAGAGAGCAAGAAAGGGACTGCAACATAGATATTAAATGGCAACAAAACACATACTATCTGGTCAAACAAAACAAATCATAAATAATGTGACCCAGACACCAACCAAAAAATAAACAAAAATTAGTGCAATAACCTCAATTATGTTTTCAGATCTTATACCTGGTGATAAATCCTGTGCTGTTGACATCAATCTTCTGGAACAGGACAGTGGAGAAAAAAGATGGCAACTTACATATTTCTTTTGTAACAGCTTTAAACTCTGCTGTAGAGGAACAAATCAATATTGTCATGTTAATGCTTAATACTGTTACAAATCCAAATAACACAGCAGTTTCTTACCATTCATTGGCAGGCCCTCTGTATGGCCGTAAAAAAATTGATTTATTCTAAACAAACAACGCTCCTTTAGTTCCTTTGGTGCTGGACGGCCATTGTGGAAATAGAACTGCAAAATAATTAAAGAAATCAAAGTAATAAACGTTAGATGCCGGTTTAAAAATGGAAAGGTATATACATAGAAAAAAATCACCAACTGATAAAAGCAATGGACACTATGAGAAAAGAAATAACCTGCGGTATCAGCTCTTTCACTGGCTCACTCAATACTTTAAGAGGACTTCCTAGGGAAGAAGGACCTGGTTTCTGTTTCATAATACGAGGTGAACCAGATGAGCTTCTCGGTGAAAGTGGAGGCGCGCTCCCAGCAGGAAACATGGATGGTATTGAATTGCTAGCAGCAGCATTTGTACTAGAAGCATTGCCAGGGACATTTAAAGGATTCCCAACTTTCGCATCATTGACTAGTGATTTCACCTGCATTTAGCCCAGGGTTTATTTGCTAAACGTTAAACATTTGAAAAAGTTGACATTCATGCATCATGCTATCAGGCAATTAAGAGCTAAAAAAGCAATCAAATTAACTTTGCAGATTCAGTGATACATATGAAGGTACGAAATCAGTGTCTGCACAAACGAACTAAACATTAAGATGAATAACAAAAGCAACAAAACAAACTATCAAATAAATTCAAAAGAGTGGCATTTTCCAGAAAACGCTTCCCTACAGAAGCAAAAGCACTCACAAGACAGATTACACACACATAAAAGAACAGGAGCTAGATTTATATGACAGCAAAAAGCATCTACAATGTATGAAAAGAAGCTCAAAAAGATGTCAGCTCAAAATATTATCACAGGCAAAAGCCAGAAAATTGTGAACTATTATCTCTCTGCGAACAAAAACCTTATCAGCTCATTGGTGGTATAGCAGAAGCAACACACTTAGAGATGCAATTTTGCCATATATGAAACATACTTTTCAAGAACCATACATCTTCATAATAAGCCCCCTTTTCCTTACTACAAAAAAAAAGTTGCAATAGTTGCTTGTTCACACTATCTAACGCAAAATTCTGGCCATCAATATTTTTAACTATATATTGTGTAAATTACAAAAAGATGATATCTAGAAATACACATCCTGATAAATCTAACAAGATAACAAATGATAATCTACTTTTAATTTGTAACAGTTGGCCTCCACAAAGCAAATGTTGCAACTGTAAATAACAGAAAAATCAAAATCTTATTAAGGAACCACCAATACTCGTGTCAATGTCAAAACCATCATAGCCTCCAACTTTTCTGGGTAAGTCAAACAGACCTTTCCCATCTTCATGATCACACTTCTTCACACCACCCTAGAGCAACTTTGTCCAAAATATGTGGCCTCAACATGAGTATCACCATTTCCTAGATTTTAAAGAACTCTGCTTGGATAATGAACACCCCCGTATTAAAGTAATTCATATACAGCTGTCTACAAGCAGCGTTCAGGACACAGATTGTTGTCTCCAAATAATATAGCTGGCTCAAAAGACCATCCAAGTTAAGTGAAAAGAAACCTTTCAGATCACAAAGCAAAGCCTCTTTCAATTTTCCAATACAATTCTGACCTCAAAATACTAACCTAAAGATTATGTTATTTGTCGACCTTCCATCATGAAGTAAGAAACCCTGGACAAGGACAGAAGATGATGTAACATCTGTATTGTACTCTAGACATTAATACAATGACACTCTGCACCAATTAGAAAAGCAACAACATTCAGCAAAGTTTCCATTAGGAACCTTCTCTTCACTGTATGGCCCAGCACTCAAAAGATTGATAGCAAAAGAGAAGACAGATGTGGTTGTATTCAAGCACCTCACTCAACTTATACCATCTGTCCATTCTTTAGCACCATCCCGGAAGTTGTATTGCATTACTATAACATGTTTATCAAATGGGGCCTGCTCAGCAGCAGATATTTTAGGCTCATCACTCCCAATTTCATCAAGAAAATCTCTTTGCCCGGACAAAGAAGGTTGTACACAACATTATACAGAAAAGACTTCCACTGATCTTGTAAATACCAGCATACAAGAAACTGCTAACTTCTGCAACTGAGATGCATGCCAACAGATTTATATATTCTTGTCGTGAAATTCCAATCTCAATAACCCAATTAAGACGTAAAATCCTGCAGTGTAAATCTGGCTTCAGCTGGTCAAAGGCCACATCTTCTTTCGATGCAAAAATCTGAGTAATTATAAGAGGAAGATCAAGAGAGCTGGAGCTGACATCAATTTGACAATGAAGCCCACCAATCCCTGATCATATCAGTTAATGCCTTCTAGAGGGCACTGACAAATCGTCGTTCTAATGGAGAGATGACGAATAAGCAGCAAATAAATACCTTTGAGCATGTATATTTACTGCAACCAGGGGTTTCATTTACCAAACTAGCAACAACAATAGAAAAGAGCATTATTCTGCCCCACCTCTTCTAAAACCATCATACCTTAATTAGAGATAACACATTTAAAGTCTCACTCATATTAAAAAATCCTTCACTTAAAGATGCTACTTGTCCCTTTACACATCAAGTACTGCTCATATATGTGTCTCTTTACACGTCAAGAACTGCTCATAATGTCTCTTTACACGTCAAGATTGCTCAATGGAGACGTGATCCAATTGCGAGTCTGAGTCAGAAGACATAAACAGTGAAGAATAGGCTGTGGGATGCGTATGCATATAGCTACAGTACCTCGTATATCAATGAGAACATATTTTAATATCCTTTAGCAAGCGATTTCCCAATACATTAATTTCAAAGATATTTAACATATCCTAATTCTGAACCGTAATAAAGTCCATTTAGACCATCCACCACATTGGGAAAGGAAATATAGGGTGCAAACTTTTCACCTCAACTTATCACACCTGAACTTGATCATCCCTAATTTCACCTTATATTTAGACTTGATTGGATCTTATCAACCCTAAATTCACCTCATCAGCCCTCAAACATATAATTTTTAGGTGAAGAGAACGCACCAATAATGTAGCATTGCGGAGCAATTCACCAAAATAGATATCTCACTTGCACAAAGATATACAGCAATCACTTCATACGATATAATACCTCAACCATACAAAAATATACCTTTTCCCCCAAAAAAAAGGAAATTCTAAAATCCCAGGAAACACAATCATAAATAAGCTGGAAATCAAAATCAAACAGCTTCTAGCTTCAGTTGACAGATAGCGGACAAAGAATGAGCATTGGTGAACCAACTCCCACCATCCATAATGCTTGGACCACAACCAACTCAATTCAAACCATAATTCAAGCGGACAGTTTCTCATACTGCAGCACAACTTCCCTCAAGGCCGGCCCTCAAAACGAATAATCAATACGGTAGGAACCAAGTTTCGGTATAAATTCCTCTCTTGGTAATGTTCATAAAAGTAGCAAAATCTACCAAGCATCCAATTTCCGGAATTAATCAAGAAATAAGTAAACAAAAACAATAAGCCAGCACACATCATAATCTCACGCAAAAAAAATAGCGTAACAAGCAAAAACAAAAACAAAAAATCCCAAAAACACAAAAGGAAAGAACTTACGAGGCGATTGGTTTCAGGAAGCGAAAGCCACTGTTCAAATAACTCTTGCGCAAGGTAAGGATTAGATTTGAGAGCCAAAGGCGAAACCTCAGGCAACTGCAAGAGTTCAGCGTCAAGAGATACCAAATCTCCATTAAAATCCATCTCCATTCACAAAACTACGAATAACACCGAATCAAATCTCGCAATAAAATCACGTAACAACATGCAAAAAAAAACCCGATGAAATCGCCAAACCCTAATCAACAACAAACAACGCGGAAACCACAACAAATCTCCTTGTAAGCTCAACGATTAATCACAAATCGGCGATAAAATTCAGACACATGAGAGAAATCCAAAAGTTTCCGAATCAAGATTCAGTCGCAAAGGTATTGAAGAGCTAGGTCGGCGGAAAAGACGAATTGACGAGAAAATGAAAAAATTGACAGATCTTAGGGTATGGGAGAAGGAGAAAGAGATCGGAAAAAGGAGAAGAATGGTGGATTTCGAGGCCTCGAAATCGGAGCCCTCGGAGATGGAGGAAGAGGAGAGAGAGAGACAGAAAAAAAGGGGTTGATGAGAGGAGTGTGTAGAATAATAAGAGGAAGGGAGGAAAGAGAGAGAGAAAGAGGTCTATGAAACAGGCTGAATGAAAGGAAGGGACACGTCCAGGGGTTGGGTTGGGTTGGGTTGGGTTGGTTTCCTTTTTTTTTGTGTTTATTATTTGTTAAGGGTTCGTTCGGTATTACTGTGGTTTTCTATTTTTTGATTTTTGATATTCAAAGTCATATGATATATATTCTATGATAAATAAAAAATTAGTCAAATTTATTGGGAACATGATGATCTTGAAAACTGACAACTGAAAAGTGAAAACCACTTTTTGTGGTTTTCAGTTTTTGGTTTTTAGTTTTCAAAAAAACTGAAAATAAAAAACGATAACGAAATGGGCCTAAACTAAGGAGCGAATTTGGTTTTCAACTTTTAGGTTGGAACAAACACACAAACGAATTCCATTGATGATATATGGAACTTTTCCTTGCCCTACTGAACCGGAACCTTGCATAGTTCAATTATGTCCATTTATATAGACAAGGCCCTTTACGAACAAACAGAAAGGTGAAAGAATACCACTCCAAATTGCCTCTAGTTGGATTTGACAATGTTGTGAAATACAAACCTTACAACTAGACTAATAATTATTTTGTTGTGAATATTATTGTGTAAGTATATGTTCAAGTCCCCTACTACACTCAGTGATATGACTATGTTAACCAAGCTTGTTTGGTGGAGGGGGTGGAGAGCTCAGTTCCAACCCTACTACCTACTTGTACTTGGTAGTAGGGATTCTCTTATATCCTTTCCTATTCTCAAGCATTGATCTATGTAGTTAGGCTGGCTAACCTGCGAGAAATGCTGGTGGAGTAGGGTCATTCTTCTTACCAAGGGATTCCCTAGTTGGAGGGGGGCCCAAAAAAAGATGGTCAATGCTCCCTCTCTTTTAGGTGTGTGAGAAAAAACACTAGTTTGTAAATACGGTGAGTGATAAGATAGATCGAGAGATATTTTATTACGGTTTTATTAGAGATATTGGAGATATTAGAAAAATAGTTAATTAGAATATTATTGTGTTTAGGATACATACATTATGTGTGAGATAATTATCACGTTAATGAAATTACAGTTTTTTCAACATACACCCCATAGTAATTTTTATTTTTTACCATAAACCCTCGCACTTTTCAAAATCTACTATATACTTCTTAATATCTTTAGAATCTCTCGTGTGCTCTTAATGACTAACAACCATCAATTTTTTAGTCATTAACCCTTAATTTCATTACCGAACCCTAATTAACCCATATTTAATCCGTCTACTTGAATAAATCAAATTGAAACACTTCCTATGACCAAAGAACGGGAAAGAGAGTTATGGAAAGAGAGAGATAAAAGGGGCAATAGATTGTGTTTTAATGGTGGTCAATATATTTTTGATGACTCAAATAGAGGTCAAATACGACTTAGTATCAGATTTAGGGTTAATGACTAAAAATATTGGTGGTTGTTAATCATTAAGGGTACACGATAGATTTTGAAAATATTAAGGGTTATATAATGAATTTTGAAAAGTGTTAAGGTATATGCTGGTGAAGAAATTCGATGAAATTATTCTTGTGATCAACATTATTGTATTTAGGATGTGTTATAACTTATATATATATATATATCATTTAATAAAAATATTATGCGTGAGAAATCAATTAGTTTCTTGGAAATTATGTTTGTTAGGGATTTGAGTTGATCTTGGAGACCATGAAATTGTACCGTATAGATAGCAAGTATTTCATACTGAATTAATGGAAAAGTGATTAACCAGTTTATTATATTCTTTCCCTCCAAACTTATTAGTTTTGCAAAGAGAGAACGAGAGAAGGTTCGCAAGAATTATATTGGGTCTCAAAATGCAAACAAATAGACAACAAGGAGAAAGATTCTTTCAAATGGGATCTCTGCTCTAAGAAATCGTACCTATTCCTCTTTCCTATTCTTTCGAAGTGATTAAGTTTGATTTTTAACAACTATATGGGGTTAGGGGTTCCATGGTGCACTAGATTAGCGAAATGTGTTCCAAGATGTAATTTACCATAATGACACCGAACATACCCAGTTATGGAAATGCCCAAATAGGCATAGGAATCTGTAAACAAGTAGATTTAAAACTTAACATAGGAAAACTTCAACATATCTTATAAGGAAAATATTAAATGTAGTCCATAGAGATATGATTATGCGTAAAATATATTTCCTATACTAGAACTATTAGATATTTATAATACCGAATATACGTGATTATCTCATAAGTAAATTACTAGCTTACTAGTTATTATCATTTTAGAAAATGTACTTAATATTTATATATATGGCAGTTTTTAGGATGTGTAGCCAGTTGTTTAATGTGAGTCACTCTCCTTAATTCCTTACTAGTTACTAGTTACTAGTTACAATCTCCAGCTAGATTCTACAACATGTGTTGTCACTATCCCTTTTTTCTTCAAGTTGTTAGGCAAGTTTGGGGTGAGCATGTTCATGGTTATGCTATGTTTTGAGTGAGTCATAAGTTAAAATCTTCCAAAAATGTGCCAAAAGAGTTGAATAAGGCAGGGTTTGAGGATGTGGAGGCAGTTGTTATTAAGGCAAAAATGAGCTTGATATAGCCCAAAAAGATATGCACAACCATCCTTATGATCAAGAGATGATTAATATAGAGAAGCTTGCTCTGGAGAATTATAGGGGTGCATAAAAGAATCATCATTATTTCCTATAACAAAAAGTAAAGTTACAGTTATTCGAATGTGGGGATGTAAACACTAAGTTTTTCTACCAAGCTCTTAAAACCAGAAAGAACCAGAATAAAGTGCATGATATTCATGACATGGATGAAAGACATGTGAATTAAAAGGGGCATATAGGAGAGGCTTTCCGTAGCTTTCACAAGGCATTGTTTACTTGCAAGGATTAGAAACAACCTTTGTTGGCCACCTTGTTAACAGAAGGAAGAAGCTCAATAATGATCTCATGTGGAGATTGTCCATAAATCCTTTACTATAGAGGGTGTGAAGAGAGGTAATTTTTAGCATTCCTAATGAGAAGGACCCTAGAACATATGTTTTAGCAGCTGTTTCTTCAAGCATACACTTGGATGTCATTGGATAAGAGGTCTTTGAATACATTCTTAATTCTTTTAGACGGTGAAGCTGCTAAATGTCATCAATGTCACCACTTTAATCTTAATATATCCAAGGTTAAATGCCCTGACATTATTGTTGATTCCAGGCCAATAACATGTTGTTATGTGCTTTATAAGTGCATTACTAAGTTGACTAGCTAGTGAAAATCTTAATAGAATTTTGCTATATATTGTGTTATCTAGTCAAGGTGCTTTTGTCTCTGATAGGATTATCCTGCATAATGTCATGATGTGTTAGGACATAGTGAACATATATATAAAAAAAAGATAGCCTACAAGAGCTTATTGAATGACGAAGCAGGATTTAAAGAAGGCTTATGCGACTGCGAACTAAGACTTCTTGCATCAGATGCTAGAAGGTGTGGAAATTCCACAATGTTTGTTCCACAAATTATGATATTTGTGGAGACTTCCATGTTCACCATCATGTTGAATGGAGCACCTACTAGATTTTTGGTTCTCAGCGTGGGTTAAGGCAATGGGACCCTATGTATCTCCTCCTCTTTTGCTTTATGCATGGACTACCTATCACGAATTCTTAATTATGTGGGGGGGGGGGACCAAGATAACTTTAAGTTCCATTATAGATGCAAGGAGATGAAGCTTTCGCACTTATGTTTTGCAGATGGCCTACTTCTTTTTTACAATGGTGACTTCAGCTCCATAATGTGTTGCTCCAAGGGTTTCAGATGTTATATAATGCCTCGGAATTGGAGTTTAACAAACACAATTAAGAGGTTTATTATGTTGGTATGTCTTACCACGAAATCAGAAGAGAACTTGGTGTGAGTGATTTTGCTATTTGAGCTCTACCTTCCAGATATTTGGGAATTTCGTATCTCTACTTAAAAGTTAAAAGCTACAGACTGCCAGGTTTCAATTAGCAAGATGGTAAGTAGATCAGACGCTAGAGCTAAAGGCACTAAGCTTAACTATTTAATAGTGTGCTAGTAAGTATCCATATGTGCACTAGGGGTAGTTGTTTATAATCCTATTTGTATCCTTCATGAGGTGAATAGTGCGTGTAAGAGCTTTCTATGGTATGAGACTCATAATTACAGCAAAACTGCTTAGTAAGTTGGTACAGGTTATTGCTCAGAATAACGACAATTTATGGGTTAAATTGGTCCACAATATCAATATTAAAGATCCGTATTAGAGCATCTATGTGGCTCCAACTAGGCTAGTCGGTCTTGGAAAACAGTTTGTCATCTAAAAAGTAATACACTTGTGTGATTGATGTGGATGCTTCAATTCAATTGAATATAAAAGCGTTTGAAATAGATACGCTCATCGAAAATATAGAATGATTATGTGGTTAGCTATGCAAAATCGCTTGAAAATAAGGGTGAGATTGGTGGAAAAGGGAGTTTGTGCTGATGACTAATGCGTGATCTGTCAGCAAGTCCTAAACATCCAATTATTTATTGTGCTTTTAGCAATCATTATGCTAAGGAGGTGATGCATTGGTTGGGGATCCACTAGCAGAGAAGGGCTTTTCTCAACCGTGTAGATGGATCAATAACAAGTACATGGGCCCTAAATTCAGAAAGCAAGTTGTACTAGCTTCTTTTTCTAGCCTTGTCTACATGATCTGGAAGAATAAGAATATGGCGGTCTAGGAGGATGCAATGAATGCCTATACATAGAGTAGTCTAGGAGATTTCATACATGGTCAAAGATAATTAATTGTACAAATTATAGGAAAAAAAGTTAAAGAGGTGGATAGGAGTAGGCTTGAAAGTAATTAATTTTGTCTTTTTTGTGGCACTGGCAGTTTGTGTGTTTGTCCGCTAGGTATGTTAACTAGCAACTCTTAGTTTGTAAGTTAGAGTGTTATCGGTATAATATCTCTTACCATCGCAAAATAGGGAGTGTTAAACGCTGCCTTTTTTTTTACTGCACATAACCCAGAGATCTCAACCCTTATTTTTTTTATTCACAATATCTTTTTAAACACTCTATGTTTTTCCATATTGTATACAAGATCGTCAAATTTAGGGACATTTTACTTTTGTTGTGAGCTAAATATACTAATCAAAGAAAAAAAAATCTAGTTGAACTTGCAATTGATAATTTATTTTCGTCTAACCAATGAAGTGATATTATTCTACAAGACCCAAATGAAAATAAAAGAGATAAACATTGATGCTCGCAAGCAATTAATGAAAAGGGTTTAAGCGAACTCTTAAGAGTACTACGAAAGAATTTGTGTTCGCTTACATCAATCACACAATCTTAACTCTGAAAATTAAAAGTTCTATCTCACACACTAATAATGAATTATAGTGAACCATTATGTAGCACGAAAAACTAAAATATACCCTAAATATTTTAAAACTATGAATAAGCCAATAAAAATAAGGATTATTTGTGAGAAACTACTTATAAAACATGTTTTTTTGTGATAAACTACTTCATAAAAAAAAATATTGTCATAAACTACCTTTTAAACAAAAATGTTGTAAGAAGCTACCTTTTACCGGATTATGATTGTTGACTACCTTTTCCGGCATTGACCTTTGGTTTTATGTTTTATCCCTTCCTATTAAAGGTAAGGTGCCACATAACACTCTCACATGTATGTGCCCCGTGACACTCATCTTCTCAAACTTCTAATACACATGTTTGTCGTCTGATTTGAAAATATTAACAATGTTAATTTCTAAAAAATGATATCAATTTATACAAGTTTGCTGAAAAATGATATCGAACTTCTAATATATAAAGTTTGCTGAAAAGTGACATAAAAAGGTATAATAATGATATCATTTTTCTTATAAATGATATCAATTTGTATAATGATAAGGTAGATAAAGTGTAGACAAATGATAGCGGAATAGGGGGAAATGGTACAAGTTTACTGAAAAATGATATACAAGTGAGTAATAGCAGTTTTTTCACCAAATACCCACGACAAATCATGAAATTCACCATATACGCTTAATGTTTCAGATATTCACCATATACCTCTGAGTTTCCGACAACGTTAACCAAATCCCCTTAGTCTAACGGATGTTAACTTGCCGTTAGCTTTATTTACCATTATAAACCTTAACCCCTAACACACCCTCCTCACCCTTCCACCCCAGCCCAGCGTAGCCCCCACCCCTCCCCTCTACCTTAGGCCAGCGCAGAACCCCCTTCCTCTCCGCTCCACCACCGCAGCACCCCTCCCCTTTCCCTCCATTGCCGCAGCCCCCTCTCCCTCCCCCCACCAGCCCAGTTCCCCAACCTCGCGATTTTCTGCAGCCAGTTGATTTCCCCTTCAATTAACTATAAGAAAATAGGTTTTGGGCGACATATATTTTCGTTGCCTAATGAGCCAATTTCATTGCCTAATGAGCCAATTTCGTTGCACAAATGTTTGGGCGACGAGATATTGACGCCTCGATTTTGCCGCTTATGGTGACACCTATTGTAACTTGGGCGTCGAAAATTATAATTGTCGCACAAACTGATTCTTGGGCATCGAGTTACATTTGTTGCCCATAATGGGTTTTATGCTACGAGAATCTTATCCGTTGCACATTTAAGGGAACAGTTGGGCAATGAGTTTTTTAAATTGTTGCCTATACTTGACTGACTTTTTGGCAACAACTTAACTTTCTTTGCTCATATTATCAAACATTGTGCAACAATTACGGCTTTTTTGTCGCCCATTATGTCTTGGAATCTTACATGCATGATGTTATCGGCAACACCAATTTCATCGCCCAAAATACATTAGGCTAAGAATTGTTGTACAGAATTTTCAATCTCGTGCTAAATTGAAATCACAATGTGCAATCCCTATTGTGTAGCCCCAATTGGTATGGACTACGAATTATTATTATCGTGTAATCTATAAGCTTTTTCCCTGTTCATATATATTAGTTGAACCTATTAAAAACAAAAGTATGATATAATAGAAGAAGTATTTGTGGAATAGCAAATAATATATAATAGAGTACAACAAAATAATCTTCAAATTTGACATCCGATGTAACTTGAATGATTTAAAGTAAATCTAAAAAAACTAATTAGCAGTACCCATATTTTACGATGAAATTCACATAATCCAAGCCTTATCATAGCTTTCCTCTGCGAATTTCGGAAAATATTCACGACCCATTATTCTTGATAAAATCAAAAACGTTAAATTAGATACCCCTATGATTAATAATGTGGGGGAGGGATTAATGATCTATTTACTCTCTCCAGATATAGGTGCACCAATATAACAAGTCACTAGTACAGAATTGACGATTTGCGTCGGATGCGAGGCGTCCATTTGCGTCGGACATGGGTCCGACGGCAAAGGTCTCGACGCAGATGACAGAGACATGATCTGCGTCGGACCCAGAAACGACGCAGTTGAAGAGCTATTTGCGTCGGACGGGTCTCGAGGTGCGACGCACATGACAATGCTCTTTGCGTCACATGATGAGCCATGTGCGACGCAGATGGCTGAGGCCAGCAACCCAGAACCTACCATTTGCGTCGCACATTACGCCACATGCGACGCAAATTGTAGGTTTTTCTTTAAAAAAAAATAGCTTTCACCATTCTAAAAGCTGCAATTATATTAAAAAACAATTCCACATTGAAATTGCAAACAATTATGTGATTATTCTGATTAGAGTAGAATGAAAAACATGAACAAAAATCCATAATGAAAAACGTATACAATTGTTCTGTAATAAAAAAATATAAACCAAAATCTAAAATGAAAAATTATAGAAATCATACAAAATAAAATGAATTAACCAAAAAATCCAAATCACTCGTACAACAAGTAGAGAAACATCCTAAAATGATCGAAATATAAAAGCTTGTCTGCAATTTCTTCTCTTTCTCCACCAGATCTGCAAATTCAATACATTTTAATTGAGTTGATAAACTGAAAAAATACCAGAAATTGATTTTTTGACGGTTCAATTCACTACTACAAAAAAGGGCAAAGATAACTGTTAAATTAGGCTTTACATAACAGTTTTGAGGTGTTATCCAAGTCAATGTAATGTAAAGTAAACATAACACCTGACGAAAGTGTTATGTTTGCCAGAGAAAACATAACAGTCATTTCTAATACACGTTATGCCACTAGATAACACATTTTGTAAATAAGTGTTATGTTTGCTATTTATATGACAAAGTGAAAGAAGAAAAATTTAACACTTATCTTGAATAACTGTTATGTTTTCCTATGATATATATAACATATATTACCTATAACTGTTATCTATGATATTTTTTTTATAAAAATAATCAAATTATCATTTCACACATATATTATTGGCCGTAGGCGTTGCAGCACGCAGCACAACAATGTCGTACAACAAAATTCCTTTTTTTTACAAGACAGTACAATACATGTATCTGTTGTATAATTAAGGCTCAACCCATAAGATATTACAACAAATAAATTGAATATCATATTCCAAACTTCAAAAATTCTTTATATCACAAAATAATTCAACTAATATTCATAAGTCTAAACTTCTAAAAAAAACTACTATATATACATATCAATATTAATCTAAATCATAAACAAGATCAAATCTATCCTATAGCCACATCTACATGATATCAATATCCAAATCCAAAAATATAATGTATGTCCAAAAGTGGATTAAGTTAAAAAATTAGGCGGAAAGTTAGAACTCATTCATCATTTGTGCTTTGTGTTGATCTCCGACATATGTAATCCACAACTCCTTGAGTTCATCAACTTTCTCCTGAGAGTAGGTTGGACCAATGCCTTGTTAATACTACAATAAATGTATCGTAATTACAAAATAAGTATTCATATATAAAAACATGAAAAGTAATGAAACTTTATAATCAATCATGCACAAATTAATTTATCATAGTTGTAGCAAGATCATTCAGATATAAAATAATAATCAAGTGTTTTCAACTAATTTAGCCAAACTACTCTTCATCTATATAATATAACATGGATACAAATCTACAGTCTGAAAGATTCGTAATCATATAGAAATTAAAAAAAACCATAAAACGTCAACTTACAAACATGCATTTCGTAAGCTAGAAATGTAAAATATACACCCCCAAAATAAACAATGTAAATCATCTAAATATCTAATTACTCCTCTATTTCTCTTATATGATACACTCTTAAAATTACAGACTTCTATGTAATTTTTAGAAAAGGGAAAGTTAGATATAAAGAAAAATGAAAACTCATGTACTCCCTCCGTCCCTAAATAGAGTGCCCATATCTCCAATGCACGTTTTGTATCGTTAATATCTTTAACTTCATATTAGTAAAAATTATAAAAGTTTGATTTTCTTAATGTATGTAATGAGACGAATCAAACAAAACTCCACATGACTATGTTTTTTCTTATATATTAGAAATATTTTTTGAGGGCTTTCTTTACCTTTGAATAGTGTCCAAAAAAGAAATGGGCACTCTATTAAGGGACGGTGGGAGTAATCGAAGATAGATGGAAAGGATTTATTTTCCAAAAAAAGAGAATGATGCATCTAATTTGAAACACTTATTTTTAAAAAGTGTAGTATCTAAAAAACGAAGAAAGTATTAGATGTCCAAATTTATTCACTCACATATTAGTATCTAAAAATAATGAGTAAAAGAGCATTTAATTTGACTAATTTCAAGTTTATTCACTCACATAGTGTCATCTTTTATTTGTCCAAATATTGGAACACCAAGCTGAATTTGCTCCCTTTTATTCGCCTTCATCTGTTTGTTAAACAAAACATATGTACCACCTGCATATTAACGAAAACTACTTAGAAACCCAGATAAAGACCTACATACTTTGATACTATCAGTTATAAAGGTATTGAAGATTTGGAAAGAAGCCACACCTAGGAGTTCTCCATTTTGACCAGCAGCTAGGAGTTCATGAACAAAGCCATCCAGCTTGCAAAGTTTTGGATCAGTAAATATGTTTTCGTACATCTTGAGTCCTTTAACAACATTTACCTGCCAATTACAAGTTTATGTCATTAGTAAATGTAGTGTATATTCAGAAGCTAAGCTTCTGAGGACAATAAAACTTATTGGTACTACATTTTTCATAACAAACATTTATAAGTTATGTTGAGATAATGATAATTTTTTATTTCAATATACAACCTTTCCATTTTAATATAATATGAATATTACTATACAATACTAGTTGTACTTTGTTGATCTAAACACGATTTGTTTATATCCACCACGAACTTGGCAAAGCTGCATCACTGCCCATGCAAGAAATGCCTAGTTCAGACTTTGAAATCAATATGAACCCCTTTCGTTCATAGCATTTTTTCATTCTCTAAGATATATAAGTCTATTAACCAAAAGATTTTAAACTTTCGAAAGAAGAACTCGCCATGTGCCCTTTCACTGGCTCCTTGGCTACGAAACCTTTTGTCAGCTTGATCTGCTCATGGCGAGCAGCGCATTCTTCATGATTATCACATATTTCAATGTGATCCAGAGTTGCTTGTACCTCATGGGAGCCTGCAATTAATGGTAAATCACAACAAATCGTTAGCAATAAGAATGTATAGAAGAAAAAAGAACAGAGAGAAGATTATGGACTCTTATGAGCTGAAATTGGTGATGACAGTAAAAAAACAACAATCAATTTTAAATGATAGCAAACTTAATTGACTGATAGATCACATACTTTTCACACATAATTGGCAGCTCAAGAAATTTCGCAAATTAGGCAAAAAAACGGACCAAACAACATGTCCATCTCCAGTATGCAATGCATAAACTTTGTCTGCTTTAGACAACACTATTAGCAACTTCCTAAAGGCATTATGATCTCGGGTCAACTTGCTCTTTTTGGAACTTTTTAACCTCAATGCTTGGATGGTAGCCACATCTTCAGGGCTTGCAAGCATCAAAGTCCCTTAAAGCTTCAACAAGTGTCCCTGTGTCATGAAAGTCAATCAGCAATACAAAGCAGGTGGAGACAAAGAGAAATTAAAATTAAAGAACTCAAGTAGGGATTATCACGGAGCTGAACATAACATAAAAACAACAGCAACAATCACTGTCAAAAAAAAAAAAAAAAAACAGCAACAATGCCTAAGGCAATTGACTAGAGCTTCGACAAGCAAAGCAACACCAACAAAGCCACAAGAACAACACCACCACAACATCATAATTCAATCAATACTAAACAATCTAAAACTGACTGGAAGGTTAGAGAAAAGGTGCACACCACCTCAAGAAACAACGATAAACAACACCACCTGCACACAACGGTGCCAACGACGCCACAACAACATCAGCGACGAACAACGACGCCACAACAACACAACACCAGAGTAGCATCAACAAAGAAGGGAGGAAAACACGAGAAACAACAACCCACAAACAGTGAAATTTAATGTTCAGTATTAACTAATATCATCTATCATTCATTAGTAATATTTGTATGAAAACGGAGTGAAATTTTCTCGTCTCGTTTTTTTCTCCACCTAATCGACCACCACTAATAAAGCAAAATTACCAATCTAAGAAACTAGAAAATTGATTAAATTATCAAAATTTTGAACAATAAATCCACAAATATCAATTTCTTTATGCATTAGGAATACATAAGGGCTTGAAAATTAAGAATTACCTGTAAATTGTTGTTAAGAATGGCAAATATGGTTGTCGATTTCTCCCAAAACGATTTACTGAATTACTGGGCAGGATGAAGTTGCGAATTTTGATGAATATATCCACGTTGTCTTCTAGAATGAAACTGAGACTGTGAGGGACGAAGCCTCATCGGAGATGAGGGCCGGAGCTGGAAACTGAAGGGGAAATCAGAGGTGCGAGCAAGTGGTTACAGAAAATGAAAAGTACGGTTTGTAAAAGAAAAGGGTTTGCAGTTTCTATTTTATGTTTTACGTGTAGAAAGTGATCCTAATTTCTAGCCAAATAAACGGTCTATAATATAATTATTTTGACATATTTTTTAATATTAATAATAGAACAACACATACTAATTTTATAGCAAAGATAACACATATTAAGATAATTGTTAAGAATATATTATCAATACAAGTTAAGATAACAGTTCTGATGTTAAAATGTTAAATTTAGGCTTTACGTAACAGTTGCTAAAATAAGTGTTAATTTAGGGGTGTTATCTTTGCCCTGTTTTGTAGTAGTGATTTTTTACTTCAACAAAATACCATAAACTGAAAAAATACCTGAAATGAAAAGCCTCGGTTTCCGTTTTGTTCGACACCACCAGATCTGGATTTTCAATCACCTTCTTGGCAACCAGGCGGCATGTCTTTGGCTAGGCGTTTCTCCACCAATTCTATGGCGTTCTTCGCTGTCTGAGGATGAGCATGACATTTACTTGCCTTATTTGTTGCATGCGAAGATGGTGGTATGAGAAAAATAAGATGAGGATGACCATAAGGAATCTACATTTCAGTTTCGAAGGATAAGGGGATGGAGGTGAGAGAGAGATTTCATAAGTGAGGGCCTTATTTTCTCTTCACTGTTTCTGGTTTCGAACTTTGTGCAAAAGCTCCACAATCTTTTCGATCGATATTATCATCTTCGCGGTATGTTATGTGTTATGCTAAGCTTTTCTATTTTGCATTTTTGTTGTTATTTGTTGCATGCGAAGGAAAAAGAGAAAAATAAGAATGAAGTTGTTGAAGATGGTGGTATGAGAAAGAGAGAGGGAGAGAGGGAGAGAGGGAGAGAGAGAAGAACGGCTGAAGCTAGATAAAGAAGTTAGGGTTTGATAATATAAGAATATGAAGCCTAATCGCGTCGCACAGATAGCTCATGTGACGCAGGTAAGCCCAACTCATTAATTTCTGCATTTTTTAACCCTTATCTGCGTCGCACATACCTACCATGCGACGCAGATCAACCCAAATCATTATTTTGAGTGGAATTATATGCGTCGCACCTTAATTGACATCCGACGCAAATTAGCCTATTGCAACGTACATAAGTTAAGTGCGACGCAGATAAGGTTTCAATTTTGTCACCTAGACGCAGCAATGTGCGTCGGATGGACCTAAGTGTCTGACGCACATGAGCTATATGCGTCGCACTTATTGAAGGTGCGACGCATATTGCTCGTTTCCTGATATGGTTTTTGATGTTTTGGGTCGTACTCTGTTTGTCATGCGACGCAAATAGGTTTTTTGCGTCACTTCCGTGTCTGTGCGACGCACATCAAGAGACGCAAATCGTGGTTTTTCTACTAGTGAGTATTAACCACAATCGCAACAAAAACTTCAAGTAAAAATCATCCAAAAGAAATACAGGTCCAAAATAATTCATAACCATCATATGTTAAAGGTCAAAACAACTCGATAACCAAAAGAATCATCCAAAAGAAATGAAAGCAGATGATTCAAGGAAAGGAGCCAAAATAGTATAATAACATATAAAATAGAGGTAAATGGTATAATGATAGCTAAAACAGAAGTAAATGGTATGACTAAGGTGCGCATGTACTGAATTATCGTCAAAAAATAGATTTTACTCGAATTATAAATAGTCAATAGTAACACACTGTATTGGGCTCACAAAATCAACAGAAGATGTTTAAATTATAACACTTACCCAAAGAAAATGCCTAACCAATCCATCTGCAAATAGTTCAGCTCGTGGGCAATATACCAGATGCAGAAAATGAAGAATTACTTATAAGCAATGGGCCGTGAATTGTATAACAAATAGGGCACTATTTCAGATACAACAAGCTGGGCAATACCAGATGCAGGGCAGTACATATGCCGACGAGCGACACGTTTCCTTGAGCCAATTACAAAAATAGTATAATTTAAACTTATATAACAAGCAGGGCACTACTTAAAAAGAAACAAATATTTAATTTTCCATTCACATACTGAGTAAAATAATGAAAAAGCTAAAAAAAGCTATACCTCATGTCTAGAAACATTTTCAGCATATCTTCTCTCATTTTCTTTTCACGTTCAATAGCTTCTTTGTTCATTTTAGAAAATTCCGCTCTAAGCTCTTCATTGGATGCCTTGAACTCTTCATTAAATGCTTTAAGCTCTTCATTAGATGCTTTAAACTGCTCATTTGATACTATAAGTTCCCCATTTGATGCAGCAAGAGTGTCAACTTGGATAGACAATCGTTCATTGTTCTTTTCAGTTCTACCTTTTTTCAATGGTCGAGCTTCAGGGCCAAGTCCTCTCACATACCCAGATTTACGTTTTAACGCTTTAATGTAAGCATTTTTCACATTGAGGATATCCTCACCATGCTCTTGAATCTGAGTTTCATGAAGTTTTAAGAGTTCTTCACAATTTTGTTTAGCAATATGTTCCCAGCAAGTAGTCCCATCCTTATTTTTATGCCTAGCACATGAAATTTGCAATTTTAGAATTAGCTTCCCATAATTCTCTTCTTAGATAAAGACTTGGCTATTATCATCTCTATTAAATGAAGAAAAGGCAGATTAGGGAGACATGGATTGTTTCAGATATTATTAGCTAGTATCATTCAGATTATTGAGCTACATGATAACTACATTTAATATTACCAATGGCATCATCCACGAGTCAACAATGACAGCAGGGGGAACAGCGGGGTCTGCAGGGGGGCAGCAGGGGGAGCAGGAGGGGGGTGGCAGTAGGGGTGCCTAGCACATGAAATTTACAATTTTTTAGAATTAGCTTCCCATGACACCATTGATGAGTCAATAATGGCAACAATGCGGGGGGGGGGGGGGGATCAAGGAGGGGGGGTTGCAGGGGATGTGGCAGTAGGGGGCAGCAAGGGGGGGGATGGCGTCGTTCTCAAGTACACGACACTTTAGATTCAAAAGATGGTGTCGTTCTGAAGTACTAGCAGGATCAATGCTGAAAACTAACAAAAAAAAAGTTGAATAACCTTACTTTTTGGTCTTGTCAAATAATCTATCATAGATGGATTTTCGTTCCATTTCAATGGATTCAGATGATCCTTCAAGATTTTGTGTCGGAAGAACGGGTGGCTCATTCATCTACATATAATATAACAAATGATTACATATAAACCAAAAGAAATATATATATGGTACATCATATAATAAGGAAAGCGAAAATTACAGACAAAGAAGATTACGGACCATGTCATACATCATTCTTACTGTAGATCTTGAACCATTGGCTGGTGTTTCAGTCAGCTTTAGCTTGTTCTCCATATTAATTTTGCTCATACGCTACAAGTTCATGTGAAAGTAATCAATTGGGAAAAAATCTTAGTAAATGGATGTAGTACGAAGTATATTAAGATGAATGATTAAATCTTAAGGTACAGATTCAGGTGCATATAATAGGACAATGGACACTAGTTGATGGAAACAACTAAAGGAAGCGAACCAACAGGAAAGATCGTGTCTGAGTTCAAGGTGGATATAGTATAAGGGTGAAAAAATACATATTCCTCTCCTTTCGGAAGAAAGAAAATCTCACATAAGATAGCTAAAAGACAATTTAAGAAAGATGGGGAAGCATAACAGATCAAACCAATATGATCACATTGCATAGGGATAAGAAGAACTGGGTTAATTTGATTTTTACTCATATAACTCATATGTAGAGATACTGAAATATAATGATAACTTAAAATTTTCCTTACATAGCCTAGGCCCACTAACTCATATAACTCATATGTAAAAATCAATCCCTCTATGCATTTGTACAAGACTATGCATTAATCATAAAATGAGCAATATGATTACACTTGCCAGAAAAAAAGAAATAGTGAAAGAACCTTAGACATATGGTTCTGCCAGAAATAAAACATTTAGATTTTGAGTAAGGTTAAGAGATTGTCAACCCAAACCCAAATTAGGCTGATCCAAAACCTCTGCCATCAAAGTAATTTTTAACTATATCATACGGTTACTCTTCAATTTGTGCCAACATAATGAACCATTCAGCATATCTGACATGATATGTTTAAGTATCTAATTGGAGAGCATATTGATTTTATGCTACTTCCCAAATGCTCTTATCAAAGGGTTACACCTAATACCAGACACCTACATGTGACATCATTTGTTAGAACTTCTAACAGTATTTGCTAGTCGTCCAACCTACAAATTCAATCTGTTACAACTGCTATGCATGAATACCAATATACTCTCCAACACATGCTTGCTAATAGGCAAATAAGGTCATTAGTAACTGACAACGGAAGTGCAGAAGAGTAATGTTCTGCAGTTCAATTTAATACATCATCAATCATCACTACCTGAACAAATGTATCAACTTCAATCTGAACGGTAACAATCAGAAGGGTGAATGCCTTCCAATGATTATGCCAACATATGAACACATAACAACATACTAATCAACGTATCGCAAGGTTAAATTGCATAGATGAGCCAATAACTAGTTATAACTCATATGTAGAGATACCGAAGTATATGATGATAAGAGAGGCTCTATTGACAACATAAAAATGCCACTATTATAAATTCACGCAAGGAAACACATCAGCAAAAAGAAGATCGGTTAGATTATTTTTGCAACTGGTAGGTTTCTCTTCAGGAGAACTCGGGTGTACATTTGCTTTTTGAAAGTCACTATAGTGCACTATGACAGACGACAGTTTGCTACCAACACAAATATCGTAAATTGTTTTGAAAAGGGGGAATGCGTCAAACCAACTGTTGCTTTTTAAGACCTCACATATTATGAATGTAATCAGTATATCAAATTTAATAAGTAAACAGATAACATGAGAAAGGAATTCACCTCTTATTTTTAAGTACTCCAATGATTGACAATCAACCAATCCCATTGGTCTTCATCAATAGTTAAGGGTCTATTGCGTCTTGCTTGTGACTTTGTGTAGCCTTTATAGAATCTTTCCTTGAGCCTAAATCTCCAATGTCTATATAAAGATGAACATTGAAATCTCAATGACTCAACAATATCCTCTCCACTAACCTTTTTAGGTAAATTATAGTTTTCCTAACACCATAAATGATAAACCAATAAAATTCAAGAAAGCATCATTCTATGTTACGAGTGGAATATTGTTAGAAGTGTACATAATTCTTCAATGACTGACCAAGATCTTGTCATATAACCTTTGCTTCTTATCTGGGTCCATTTTAGCTCAATTCCTATCAAAAAATTTCATTCATTACAAAGCTTAGAGATGTGTTTTACGCATAAGAAACACTATAAATAATAAATTTGAGTAAAAATAGACATACTTAGTATTCACGGGACAAAACTCCTTTACCCACTTGCTACAATCACATAGAAATTCATATGCCTTTTCACATATCACACGTCGAACTCATTCATGAAACTGATTGTGACTTTTTCTTCAGAATTTCTTAGCCTTTTAGTGTAATATTTCATGCCCCTAGTAGGCCCATATCTCTTACGATCAGGAAATTTTTTATCGAAGCTCATCTTGATTAAGTCTTCGTTGCTCACGCTAAGTAAGCTTTGGTGGTTCATCAATAGGTTGATTTTGTTCGGATAATGTTGGGACGATTGACATTTTCCTAAAAAAAAGTTAGTTGACTTTAAATGAAAAGATAAAGAAGATATATAACATAACACATTTTTACGAGAAAGGAGATGAACTGATGCTTACCAATTTGAAGTATTATTATTGAAATATAATAATAGAAATACATATAGATATCAAAGTACAAGCACCACAAGTTAGAAGTATTGTTGTTCTAGTATCGTTGTTCTTAATATGCTTAAGCAACAAGTATTATGTTTTCTAGTATTGTTGTTCTTAACATCGTATTATACAAAAAGCTTTGATATAGTAATGTGTTTTCTAGTATCAGTGTACAAATCCAAGTTATATCTTTCCTTATAGTTTAGACAAATAAACACACGAACATAAATTCTCCAAACCCTGAACTATAATCTGCAATCATCAACTGCTAATATTTTTATGTCTCAAACAAACAAAAATACTCACTGGAAAAAAACACAAATGGTTACAAAAAATATGGTATCTCGATATTTGCTCAAATGTAAATTAAACAAAAAGAAATATAGCTTACTTTAATATTATTCCTTAATCTGGCTGCTCCTAGAATTGGCGTAACTCTTACTATCGCAACTCTTCAAACACTGTAAAAGAAGAAAAAATTTCGCTATTTCAAAGCATTAAATTGTTAATAATAAAGTACACTTAAAGGTTACTTTAAGAAAATTAAAATTAAAGGTTAAAAACGTGATTTTATAGTGTATCTCAATAATAAAAAAACCATTAATCAATTGCTAGTAGATGAATCACTAGAACTATCACTTTGAGACCCCTCTTCTTCAAAAGAATTGTAAAAATCATGCAAGATAGGCTCATCTTCCGTGTCCGAAAAAGTCATCCTCACTTTAATTTCTTTGATCTCTTCATCATCTTCATCTACCTCATGTTCATCATCCACTTCACTCAACAAATTTCTTCGACGTGAGCCTCAGCCAAGTTATATTCAACAACATTTCTCACTATAGGAATATCCTCATCTTGACTAGCTTCGAAATATCAGTAGGAACCCTCCTAAAACCCTCTAGAGGTGCATGTTTAGGAGTGTATGCTATCATGCACCTCTTGGTGCTATGGGGAGGAAGAAGAAGATGACAGCTCCGGTGGGAGGTTCACCGGAACCATGGTCGTCTACAAGATCCAGTTCTGAAGTTAGAGGAGAGATTCGTGAAGGATCGCAAAATTGTAGGACAATGGAACAGTAACTAAGGAGAATCCGATATAATCCCCATTGATGAATACCTCTGTCCATGTCGAAGAAGCCCAAAAACGATGGCAAGGATTCACGGGTCAGAATAGAATGTCTGAAAAAGGTATGGGATTAAGCTTTGTAGCACCTACCATTATAGATGGCTCTATGACAACTAAACTTGATAAAAATGAAGTAGAGAAAATGAGTGCCAAGTGGGAAAATGCAATTATAATGTATGTTGTGGGTCAAAATTCGACTATTACAGCTATGAATGCATATGTTAAAGCTCAATGGGGCATTACCAGTTCACCTTCTTTATTCAGGCATGATGAGGGGTTTTTTGTGATTCAAATGTGTAATAGAGAAGAAAGGGACTCAGTGTTATATTCATGCCCTCACTTATTCTATGCATGGGAAACCTATGATAGTTAAACAGTGGACAATCTAACTTTGATTTCCATAATGAAATACTTAAGGTGGTTCTTATTTAGGTGAAACTCCCAAATCTCCCTCTCAACTGCTGGAGTGATAACTCTCTAAGTAGAATTGGGAGTGTTTTGGGTGTTCCTATTTATGCTGATGAGTGTACCACCAAGGTGCTAAGGGTTTCCAATCTAGAATACTGGTAGAAATAGATGTGACTAAAACTATTGATGATGAAATCATGGTGGAAGATTCCAGTGGAAAGAAGTTTGCACAAAAGGTGACATATGACTGGCTTCCTGCCTTTTGTAATAGATGTCAGAAGATAGGGCACAATTGTGAAGTTAAAAGGAAAATTCAAAGCAAGCCTGTCCAAAAATGGGTGCCTAAAGTAACAACTCAAACTATTTAGGGAGAATTAAGCATTGATCCTATTCTGGTGGAGCCTGTCTCACAGGTTGTTGCTCAGGTGGTTAATAATACATCTGTAGATGGTGCTCCTCCCATGGAAGTAGATCTAAGCAATGCCGGTGATCCTTCCTTGGTAGTAGAGCCTATCTTAGATGTCACTCCAGTTAACACACCTACTCAAGTTGAAGAATTCGAAGAGCCTTGGAAGGTGGTCACTAGGAAATCTAAAGGGAAGAAGGTGGCTTTACAAAGTGCTAGAATGGTTACTTATGGGTGTAATGACTCAGGTAGACCTAGGGGTGCTAGGGGACCAAACCCCTATTTATCATGATGAATTTGGTAGGATGGAATGTTAGGGGTCTTAATAACCCTATTAAAATAAAAGAAGTTAAAAACTTCTTAATGAAGCAAAATTCAGCATGTTGTGCACTGTTTGAAACAAGAGTGAGAAGATGTAACACCCCAAAACTTTGGTTCTAAAACTTTATAAAATATTCACTTTTCATTAAAATATCTGACCAAACCTTTAGGGTGTTACCGCCGCATCTATTGTTCAAAATAAATGCAAGGCTAATTATTAGAAATGAAAAAAATAGAAATTTAACTTACAAACCAAAGTATCAAAATAACCAAACTAAGTTGTCTAATTTAAACCAAACCAAACTAAACAATCTCAAATGACAGTACTTGTTATTAAACTAGGTGAACTTAAAAACTATAAATTCACTCATTCCTGCAACGTAGTCCCTTTCACCAACCTGACAAAATAAATAGGAGGAGAACAAAGAAAACAAAAACACAAAAATTAGCGAAAGCTAAGTAATTACAACTCCATCCCGTAAAATAATAATAATAATAGTTATATTTTAAAAATAATTTTTATAACATACATACAAATATAATACAATGCAGACAAGTATAACATAATACAGACAAGTATATAATATGATTAACCATTTCAATTATTCAAGTTTATATGAGTCATACACAACAATTTTATTTATTAGAAGGGAATTGAACGTCAGTAGGCCGGACTAATCCCAGTAACCACCTACTTCAACATGGGTCGTCACCCAGATAAATAAGAGTAATGGCCAATATCGTTTTGCAGAACGTCCCTAGTGTGCACACCCCTCACTAATCTAATGGGTATCCGCAATGCGCACCAATAGTATTAGGAGGAAGACAATAAAGTTGTAACAGAATAAAATCAAGTACTGTTCATCACCTATGGAGGATCCAAATCCACAGGATAATTCCCTCAGTTTCCACTTTACGTGATTAATAGATTTTTAAAAGTTGTGACACATCAAGCATCACATTAACATTAGCAGGAACATCTTCAGTTCAATAAATAATTTTCACAACTTAACCACTTAATATAATTATGATAACCATCCATAATTCATAGTAACCAATATATCCATCATTAGAGCCTCAAAGAGTCACCATATCAACTTATACCGTTCGAAACATCATTAACTCACTAATTTTACCCTTAAGTTACATATACCATGTTAATATAATTTCTTAAACATGGTGATTACATATGTACACTACATTCCAAAAGTAATAACAAAACACTTGTGATACATATGTATTATACGTAGGAATAATAGGTACTATAAATATAATAATAATAATTTTAGTCATAACACATACTAATACTATTTATGCCACATATATACATCTAATATAAACATGAAATCATATAATCACATGTATTACACATAGCACATACAATTCCTAACGGGATTCTAGTTGTTGATGGACATTGTGAATTACCTCGAACGCTTCCCAAGTATAGCAATATCAACTAAAAGTCGCTTTCTACGAAGTTTCCGTCTACAACAAATAATATTACCTAAAGTTAGATATCTGATATAATATCCCGGAAAGAATAATTAACCAAAGTTACAAATATAATAATTAACTAACAAAGTTAAATAATTACGTTGAAAAAAGGAAAAAAATTTAAAACCTTTTACTAAAAAAACGTAAGTCACAATTGGAAGGAAATTTGTATGATGTGAAGCAAGTACGGCACACGTGGACTTGCTGCACACCTATACACCTTTTCTTTCTTTTTCTTTTTTTTTTTTTTTTTAAAAGGTTGAATTTCAGAAAATAAGGAACTAAAGTTCCTTCTACTGTGCACACGAGGAACCAAAAGGAAGAGAGGAAGAGAAGAAGAAAGGAGAAAAGAGAGAAGAAGGAAGAAGAAAAGAAAAAGAAGATCAACAACATCGTACTCCGGCCAACTCAACTCGCGGGAGTCGGGTTTTTTTTTTCTTTTAAAAAAATATTTTTATTTTCTGGTTGAAACCTTCGAAATACAACAATGGTGGATTTTTAGATCTGAAATTTGGAACTTACCAAAGAGATGAAGAAAGTGAATTACGTGAGAATTTTTTGGTGTTTTGGGGTATATATATATATATGTAAATCTAGGGTTTCACTAAAAGATAAGTATTTATAAAAAATCTAATCCTTTTCCAAAACCAACTCAAATTATAATTTCAGAATTTTCTTTTCTCTCTATTTTTCGTTTTGGACGAAAAATCTGATTTACTAAGAAAATCAAATTCCGATTTTTTTTTTCTTCAAAAGATAAAAATCTGATTTAATTTCAAAATTTTGATTTCGAAATTTCTTTATAAAAATCTGATTTAATACATAAAAACAGTTTCATAAAAAAATCTGATTTATTATGATTTTACTTTATTTTTCAGAATTTTATATATATATAAATCTTATTATAACAAAATTAATTTTATAAAATAGTTATAAAAATTTGGGATATTACATCTACTCTCCCTTAAAAGAAAGTTCGTCCTCGAACTTTAACGTTATCGCTCGCTACTAATATGCAAACAAAAAGTTAGTATCACATTCTACCCCCTTAAAGAGTTTCGTCCCCGAAACTCAAGCGTACCTGCTGGAAAAGTTCGGGATATCGGTTTTTCATATCATCTTCGGCTTCCCAAGTAGCCTCTTCAGAAGTTTGACTTGACCATAAGACACCTTGACTAGTTTTACCGCCTTGTTCCGGGTACTTCTCGTTTTGGTATCAAGAATCCTAACTGGGCGTTGCTCAAAGGATAAGGTTCATCTAGTTCAATGGTTTCAGGTTGAATGATATGGGTAGGATCATGGACATATTTTCGAAGTTGAGACACATGAAAGACGTTATGGACATTAGCTAACTCCATTGGTAAGGCTAATCTATAGGCTACTTCCCCAATTCGTTCCAAGATCTCATATGGTCCAATGTAACGTGGACTCAACTTTCCTTTCCTACCAAATCTCATGACCCCCTTTGTTGGTGACACTTTTAGCAAAGCCTTCTCCCCAACCTCAAATTCCATCTCCCTTCTATTCTGATCTGCGTAAGCCTTTTGTCTATCTTGAGCTGCCCTCATGTGCTCCTGAATAAGCCTAACTTGTTTCGTTGTTTCTTCAATCATCTCAGGCCCTAAAGTCATCGTCTCACTTATGTCACTCCAACACAAAGGACTCCTACATTTTCGCCCATACAATGCTTCATACGGTGCCATCTTTATGCTTGAGTGATAACTGTTGTTATACGAAAACTCTATAGTTGGCAAATAATCATCCCAAGATCCTCCAAAGTCTATCACACATGCTCTCAACATATCCTCCAATGTTTGAATTGTTCTCTCTGTCTGTCCATCTGTTGCAGGGTGGAAAGCTGTACTAAATTTGAGCAATGTCCCAAAGGCTTGTTGTAACCTCTCCCAAAACTTGGACAAAAATCTGAGTCTCTATCTGAAACGATATCCTTTGGTACTCCATGCAGTCTAACAACCTCTCGCACATATGCACTAGCCAACTGTTGCATACTCCATGTATCCTTCATTGCTATAAATCTGGCCGACTTTGTCAATCGATCCACTATAACCCATATGGCATTCTTAGCTGACTTAGTAAGTGGTAATCCCATCACAAAATCCATTGAAATAGACTCCCATTTCCAACTCGGCACTTCTAAAGGTTGCATCATTCCACCAGGTCTCATATGCTGAATCTTCACTTTCTGACACGTCAAACACTTTGCAACAAACTCTGCCACTTCACGTTTCATGTTTTTCCACCAAAAATGCTGCTTCAAATCCTTATAAAGTTTATCTCCTCCAGGATGCACAGAATATGGCGTATTATGAGCTTCTTCCAAAATCTTTCTTTTTAACTCCTCATCCTTAGGAACACACCATCTTCCCTTGTACTTCACAACACCATTTTCATCAATGTCAAACTCGATGACAACTCCATCTTCTTTCATTTTCTTTATCTTCACCATCCACTCATCACTACTTTGCTTCTCTCGAATCTCATCGAATAAGGTGGGTTGCACCATAGTGCATTCAATTGAGCTTCCACTTGCCCTTGCTCCATGACTTCTAAACTCATGCTCCTGAAATCTTCACACAATCTCTCAGATAACACCATCATGTTCATCGAATGACTAGTCTTCCTACTCAATGCATCAGCAACTTTATTCGCTTTACCCTCATGATACAAAATCTCTAAATCATAATCCTTAATAGTTCAAGCCATCTCCTCTGTCTCATGTTCAACTCCTTCTGAGTAAATATATATTTCAGACTTTTATGATCAGTGAAAATCTTACATGACACACCATACAAATAATGCTCCAAATCTTCAATGCGAATACTACAGCAGCTAACTCTAAATCATGAGTAGGGTAATTCTGTTCATAAGGCTTAAGTTGTCTCGAAGCATATGCTACCACCTTACCATGTTGCATCAATACACATCCTAACCCATTCTTAGAAGCGTCACTATACACCTCAAAACCTTCTAATCCAGATGGTAAGTCAAAACTGGTGCTGAAGTAAGTCTTTGCTTCAATTCCTGAAAAGCTTTCTCACACCTCTCATCCCACTGAAATCGAGTTGTTTTCTTCATCAAATTTGTCAAAGGTTGAGCTACTTTTGAGAAATCTTGCACAAACCTCCTATAGTAGCCAGCAAGTCCTAAGAAACTTCTAATCTCAGTCACATTACTAGGTCTCACCCATTCTGTTACTGCTTGTATCTTTGATGGATCTACAGCAACACCTTCCTTCGAAATCACATGACCTAAAAATGCAACTTTCTCAAGCCAAAACTCACATTTTGATAACTTAGCATACAACCTTTTCTCTCGAAGTATCTCCAAAACTTTCCTTAAATGACCTTCATGCTCTTCTTTTTCCTTCGAATACACCAATATATCATCTATGAACACCACCACAAATCTATCTAAATACGGCTGAAATGTTCTATTCATAAGATCCATAAATGCTGCAGGTGCATTAGTAAGTCCAAATGGCATCACTGTGAACTCATAATGCCCATACCTCGTACGAAAGCTGTTTTTGGTATATCTTCCTCCGAAATTCTCAATTGGTGATACCCAGACCTCAAATCAATCTTAGAGAAAATTCCAGCACCCTTAAGTTGATCAAATAAATCCTCAATCCTAGGCAATGGGTACTTATTCTTTATTGTGACATTATTCAACTCTCTGTAATCAATACACAACCTCAAGGTTCCATCCTTCTTTCGAACAAATAACACTGGTGCTCCCCAAGGTGAAACACTTGGCCTAATGTACCCTTTCTCCAATAATTCCTCCAATTGCACTTTCAACTCTTGCATCTCTGCAGGTGCCATCCTATATGGTGCCTTAGAAATAGCTCCAGTTCCAGGCACTAGGTCAATCTTAAAATCCATTTCTCTCACTGGCGGCATCCCTGGAATTTCTTCTGGAAAAACATCTTGGAACTCACTCACCACAGGTATTTGAGATATCTCTCCATCCTCCACACTCACATCCTTCACATGGCACAAATATATGGGGTAGCCCTTCCTAATATAGGTTTTGAATGACATGGCTGACACAATACTGACTCCAGGTTTAGAAACAATTCCTTGATAGGATATTCTATTTCCCTTTGGCCCCCTAAGAGACACCTTTTGAGTATGACACTCTATCCTAGCTCTATACTTAGCAAGCCAATCCATTCCCAATATTACATCAAAGTCGGGTAGTCAAACTGAATAAGATCAGCGGCAAATCAGATCCTAATATGGTAATGGGTATGTCTTGGTATAGAGAACTACAAGGAACTACTTCTCCTGAAGGTATTGTAATGAAAGTTTGACACAAGATTGAGGGTTTTAGACCTAACTTTTCAACAAATGAACTAGCTATGAAAGAATGAGACGCCCCAGAATCAAAAAGCAAGTAAGCAGGGTTAGAGTTTACGAGGAAAGTACCCGTCACAACATTGGCGTTGGTGTCTGCTTCATTCTGGTTCATAACATAGATTCTTCCATTGTTGCCTCGAGCACCATTTCCATTGCCGTTCTGATTGTTGTTTCCTCCATTTGCTCGATTGTTATTCTGACCATTATGCTGAGTATTGTTCCCCCCTTGAGCATTCGAAGTCTGACCCTGGGAGTTGTTGTTGTTGTAGGGACGGTTATTGTTATTTCTGGTTCTGATTAGGCCCATGACCATTCCTATTTCCCCCATTGTTTCCATTTTGTCCATTATTCTGACGCTTGGGACACTGATTAGCCTTATGCCTTTCTCTCCACAAGCATAACAAGTTATTGGGTCTCCTTGACAGGTAAATCCTGGGTGGCTTTTGTTACACTTCTACAAGTAGGGTTCTGGGTACGGGATCCTTGCTGGTTTGATCTCCCCTGACCTTGGTAGTTGCTACGATTCCCTTGATAATTACCACCACCATTAGTGTGATTATTGCCCCATTATTATTGTTACCCCCATATCGAGGTTTCTTGTCATTTCCATGGATTTTGGTTGTAGGTGGGTCTTTTCTCTTATTCCTCCCCATAACTTCCTCTTCACGCCTCAAAATCCTCTCAATATTAGAAGCCTTAGCATAAGCTCCTGAAAAGTTGCAGAAGTTGCTCCCCCAAGTCTGGTCTGAATTCTAAATGCTAACCATCCTCAAACTTTTGAGCCTTAGCTCTCTCATCTGGCACAACATTAGGGCAAAATCTAGCTAACTCATTGAACTTTTGGGCATACTCTTGCACAGACATAGTACCTCCCTGGTTAAATCTAGTGAACTCATTGTATTTCTGCCTCCTAATATGTTCAGGGAAAAATCTATCCTTAATAGCAACCTTAAAAGCATTCCAATTAAAGTTTTCCTGAGCTCTAACAATAGGTCCTTGACTCTCCCACCAAGTGTCTGCATCCTCCCTCAAATAAAAGGTAGCTTGGTCTACTTTTTGAGCTTCAGGTGTCCCAGTAGCAGTGAATAACTTATCAAAGTCTCTTAGCCAGTTCTCTAAGAGTAAGGGGTCTTCCTTTCCTACAAAGATTGGAGGTTTAAGGGTTGCTAACTTCTTTGCCATAGCAGCTTGTGGGTCCTCTCCACCATTATTCCCTAATTGGTTTTGTAACACTAAACCCATACGTTGCGAAAGTTGTTCAGAGATCTCAATCTCTCAAGTAGTTGTTCAGGGGTTTCAGCCATTTGTTCAAAAGTCCTCCTACGAGATCTAGTGTATACTTGATAGGTTTGCATACAATTCCTGCACATTAGCATTGGTATTACTACATCTATTCACCCATACATGGTCTTGCACATCTTTTATTTACTCAATACAACTTTCATATAAGAAAATTACATGACTCAACCAAACTATATTTCATCATAACATTTCAAGACAACCTTTGCATGCTTCCACATAACATCAATTTGACAAGTAAGCAATAATTACAACAAGAACTTAAACTCTATTCAACTCAAAATAAAATAGTCAAGTAATAAATTCCTAATAAAAACACATATAGGAACTTAGAGAATTTCCAATACTACTAAAGAACTTAGTAACAACTTATTAAAATAAAATTTCTAAATCCTATGGTTATACGCAACATTTTCTTGTAGTTACAACATCTAAACATACAAGAACGAAAAGAAACAATTAATAAGCACTGAAATAAGTGTTTTCACATTAAGGCACATAAACCCTTTTCGATCCCACTCTCACAATTTATTTTAATGTTTATTAATACCTATATTATTTAACCTTAGACTCGTAATTATTTATCAAATTTTATTAACTCCTAATTTATATTAATTTATTATAACCTAAGCTCTGATACCAATTTGTAACACCCCAAAACTTTGGTTCTAAAACTTTATAAAATATTCACTTTTCATTAAAATATCTGACCAAACCTTTAGGGTGTTACCGCCGCATCTATTGTTCAAAATAAATGCAAGGCTAATTATTAGAAATAAAAATAATTAACTACAAACCAAAGTATCAAAATAAACCAAACTAAGTTGTCTAATTTAAACCAAACCAAAACTAAACAATCTCAAATGACAGTACTGTTATTAAACTAGGTGAACTTAAAAACTATAAATTCACTCATTCCTGCAACGTAGTCCCTTTCACCAACCTGACAAATAAATAGGAAAGAACAAAGAAAAACAAAACACAAAAATTAGCGAAAGCTAAGTAATTACAACTCCATCCCGTAAAATAATATAATAATAGTTATATTTTAAAAATAATTTTTTAACATACATACAAATATAATACATCAGACAAGTATAACATAATACAGACAAGTATATAATATGATTAACCATTTCAATTATTCAAGTTTATATGAGTCATACACAACAATTTTATTTATTAGAAGGGAATTGAACGTCAGTAGGCCGGGACTAATCCCAGTAACCACCTACTTCAACATGGGTCGTCACCCAGATAATTAAGAGTAATGGCCAATATCGTTTTGCAGAACGTCCCTAGTGTGCACACCCCTCACTAATCTAATGGGTATCCGCAATGCGCACCAATAGTATTAGGAGGAAGACAATAAAGAGTTGTAACAGAATAAAATCAAGTACTGTTCATCACCTATGGAGGATCCAAATCCACAGGATAATTCCCTCATTTCCACTTTACGTGATTAATAGATTTTTAAAAGTTGTGACACATCAAACATCACATTAACATTAGCAGGAACATCTTCAGTTCAATAAATAATTTTCACAACTTAACCACTTAATATAATTATGATAACAACGTCCATAATTCATAGTAACCAATATATCCATCATTAGAGCCTCAAAGAGTCACCATATCAACTTATACCGTTCGAAACATCATTAACTCACTAATTTTACCCCTTAAGTTACATTACCAATGTTAATATAATTTCTTAAACTTGGTAATTACATATGTACACTACATTCCAAAAGTAATAACAAAACACTTGTGGATACATATGTATTATACGTAGGAATAATAGGTACTATAAATATAATAATAATAATTTTAGTCATAACACATACTAATACTACCTCCGTTCTTTTTTAGTTGCAACGTTTGACAAATTGCACTATTCATGTTCTCTTATTTGACCACATTTATTGATTTATATGTTAAACAAAATATAGTCATGTGGGGTCTTGTTTGATTCATTTCGATGTAAGTTTTCATAATATCAAATTTTTATAATTTTTACTTACATACAATTAGAGATAAAACGATTTGAAATTGTACATTGGCAAGCGTAAAAGTCAAAATGTTGCAACTAAATAAAAACAGAGGTAGTACTATTTATGCCACATATATACATCTAATATAAACATGAAATCATATAATCACATGTATTACACATAGCACATACAATTCCTAACGGGATTCTAGTTGTTGATGGACATTGTGAATTACCTCGAACGCTTCCCAAGTATAGCAATATCAACTAAAAGTCGCTTTCTACGAAGTTTCCGTCTACAACAAATAATATTACCTAAAGTTAGATATCTGATATAATATCCCGGAAGAATAATTAACCAAAGTTACAAAATAAATAATTAACTAACAAAGTTAACTAATTACAGTTGAAAAAGAAAAAAAATTTTAAAACCTTTTACTAAAAAAAACGTAAGTCACAATTGGAAGGAAATTTTGTATGATGTGAAGCAAGTACAGCACACGTGGACTTGCTGCACACCTATACACCTTTTCTTTCTTTTTCTTTTCTTTTTTTTTTTTTTAAAGGTTGAATTTCAGAAAATAAGGAACTAAAGTTCCTTCTACTGTGCACACGAGGAACCAAAAGGAAGAGAGGAAAGAAGAAGAAGAAAGGAGAAAAGAGAAGAAGAAGGAAGAAGAAAAGAAAAAGAAGATCAACAGCATCGTACTCCGGCCAACTCAACTCGCCGGAGTCGGGGTTTTTTTTTTCTTTTAAAAAAATATTTTTATTTTCTGGTTGAAACCTTCGAAATACAACAATGTTGGATTTTTAGATCTGAAATTTGGAACTTACCAAAGAGATGAAGAAAGTGAATTATGTGAGAATTTTTTTGGTGTTTTGGGGGTATATATATATATATGTAAATCTAGGGTTTCACTAAAAGATAAGTATTTACAAAAAATCTAATCCTTTTCCAAAACCAACTCAAATTATAATTTCAGAATTTTCTTTTCTCTTATTTTTCGTTTTGGACGAAAAATCTGATTTACTAAGAAAATCAAATTCCGATTTTTTTTTTCTTCAAAAGATAAAAATCTGATTTAATTTCAAAATTTTGATTTCGAAATTTCTTTATAAAAATCTGATTTAATACATAAAAACAGTTTCATAAAAAAAATCTGATTTATTATGATTTTACTTTATTTTTCAGAATTATATATATATAAAATCTTATTATAACAAAATTAATTTTATAAAATAGTTATAAAAATTTGGGATATTACAGAAGACAAAAGAAGGAACTCATACAGAAGAAGTTTGGTAGTCATTGGAGCTGGAGTAGTAACTATGATCACTCTCTAAGAGGTAGGATATGGTTTGGATGCAAACTAGGGGAGACAAATGTAACATGCCAAGAGGCTATAGAACAATGTATGGCTTTCCAAGTTATGATGAGTAATAAAGTGTTTATATTTGTTGCTGTCTATGGTTTACATACCACTAGAGACAGGTTGGAGTTATGGGGAAATCTCTTGCAAATCAAGAACAATAGAACAGGGCCCATTTTATATTGGTGATTTAATGCAATCCTTAGAACTACAGATAGAATAAATGGAGCTGAAGTTAGTGAAGCTGAAATACAGAACTTCACTCAATTTCTACTTGATGCTAATCTGATTGAAGCACCAAGTAGTGGGCTTTATTACTCTTAGAACAACAAGGGTGAGGGGAATAATAGGATTTGCAGCAGAATTGACAAGGCATTTCTAAATGATGAAATGTTGATGTTGTTTCCAGATATCATGGTAAATTACCAGCCTGAGGATCATGACCACCGATGATAGATTCGTCCCTATTATAAAAGAAGCCTGGCAAAGAAACCAAAGGGGTAGCAAGTTGAAGATGATATGGGAAAATTTTAAGCATGTAAAGCATGAGTTAAAAGCTCTCCATTCTATGCATTTCTCACAGGCTCACAAGAAGGTAAATGATCTTAGGTCTCAACTGGACCAAGTGCAACTCTCTCACAATGTGAGAAACTATGAAGAAACTCAGTTGAAGGAGAGAGAGACCATTGAAAAATTGAGATATTGGTCTAAGATTGAGGAGAGTATATTGCAGCAAAAGTCAAGAATTAACTGGCTCACTAAAGGAGATAGTAATACCAAGTTTTTCTTTACTGCAGTAAAGATCAGAAAAGCAAAAAATAACATTAACCTATTGCAGTCTAAGCAGGGAGATATTACTAATCCTGAAGAGATTCACCAGGAGTTAGTTGATTTTCATAAGAAGCTATTAGGCTTTTATGCTAGTAGTTTACCTTCTCTTGATCTCACTGTAGTGAGAAGGGGTAGTGTGCTGAATTTGGAGGCAAGAAGGGCTTTAATTTCCCCAGTAATGCAACTGAAATTGATACAACTCTTAACCATATTGATGATAGCAAGGCTCCAGCAGTGGATGGTTTCAATGCTCTCTTCTTTAAGAAAGTATGGAGCTTAATAAAGATAAATGTCTACCAAGGAGAGCAAGAATTTCTTCAGAAGGTAGACCTTTACAGGCCTATGAACATCACACTTATTATACTCATACCAAAGGTGGATCAGGCTCTTCATGGTAAAGATTTCAGGCCTATTGCATGCTGCACAATGATGTATAAAATTATTACCAAAGTACTCACTAACAGGCTTAGGCAAGTGATCTAGGAGGTTATCAATCCATCGCAAGCTGGGTTCATTCTTGGGAGATATATAACTGATAATATCCTGCTTGCAACTGAGCTGATCCTAGATGTGTGATAAAAGTGGACATAAAGAAGGCTTATGATTATGTTGAATGGCCATTTTTAGAAGCAATGATGATGGAACTAGGGTTTCCTAGTCAATGGGTGAGATGGATTATGGCCTGTGTTCAAAGTGTGTCCTATTCAATGCAACTGAATGGACTCCCTTTTAAGCCTTTCCAAGCTAATAAAGGGCTCAGACAGGGAGACCCACTTTCTCCCTTTCTACTTGCAATTAGCATGGAGTACTTGAGTAGATGTCTTGATGAGCTAAAGGAAGATCCTGATTTCAACTTTCATCCAAAATGTGAAAGAATTAAGCTAACACACCGCATGTTTGCAGATGATCTGCTACTGTTTACAAGAGCTGATAATAGCTTAGTTACTAAGATCATGGAGGCTTTTAGAAAATTTTCTAGAGCTTCAGGCCTTGAAGCTAGCATTGAAATAAGTTGTATCTATTTTGCAGGGTTTAAGATGGAGGAAGCTACTGATATTGCTTCTGTTGTGTCTCTTCCAATGGGTGTTTAACCTTTTAGATACTTGGGTGTTCCTTTAGCAGCTAGGAAACTGAACTATTCACAATGCAAAATTCTAGTGGACAAGATTACACTAAGAGCACACTGTTAAGCTATGCTGGTATGATGCCATTTATAAGAAGTATCCTTAGTAGTATGCAGAATTATTGGGCTCACATCTTTCCCTTGTCCAAAAAGCTTATCAAAGCAGTTGAAATGGTGCGTAGAAGATTTCTTTGGACCGGGAAAACGCTAGAGTCTAAGAAAGCTCCAATAGCTTGGCATACTTTTTTCTATCCCAAGGTGGTTGGAAGATGGAATCTTGTTAACATGGCAGTGTGGAACTAAGCTGCCTTGCTTGAACTCTTGTGGGCTATTAAGTTCAAAAGTTGATAAGCTATGGGTAAAATGGATTGATGCTTATTATCTGAAACATGCTACATTCCTAAATGTTGCTATAACTAACAACATTTCATGGATTCTAAGAAAGATTGTCAAGACCACGACTACTCTAGAAGAGATAGGTGGATGGGAGGCTGTTGTGCATAATGACAAGTTTAGTATCAAGAAGGCATATAAAGTTATTCAGGGAGACTTTGAGGCTGTCAGTTGGAGAAAGCTTATTTGCAACAATAAAGCTAGTCCTAAAAGTAAATTTATCTTATGACTAGCTCTACAAATAATAGAATTAGTAGATGGATGTCTGGCTGCAATCAAGTTTGCTGTCTATGTACTACAACAAATAAATCTGTTCAAAACTTCCAATGCATTTTCTCTGTTGGTATCTGGACTCAGGTGATGTAGCAGGTTAGAGAGTGCCTATTTGGCAGATTTTGATGAAGTTAGCAAGATAATGCAGAACAAGGCTAGAAGTAAGAAGGTTGAAGAACAAGTGCTAGTGATGCTATTCACTGAGACTGTCTACACAATATGGAAGTATAGAAATA
The DNA here is from genome assembly GCF_026745355.1 of Beta vulgaris subsp. vulgaris. Taxonomy (NCBI): domain Eukaryota; kingdom Viridiplantae; phylum Streptophyta; class Magnoliopsida; order Caryophyllales; family Amaranthaceae; genus Beta; species Beta vulgaris. The sequence continues at coordinate 43,576,933 of NC_079205.1, read as the reverse complement.
GGAAAATCTTTTAGTAGGACAACACTACTGACTTGTCTCTTGTCAGGGAGATTATTTTAACACTGTTTGTAATTGTAATTAGAAGCAATGACATTTTCTTATTCAGTAGATATGCTAGTTGACTGTGTTGAGCTCTTGTGAAGCTGGCTTTCAGTTTTTTGTAGTTCAGACCTCATGTGCTCTGATGTTTTGATGGTTTAGGTTGTATTTCAAATCTACATATCATTCATAGTTAACCACGGAAACAAAAAAAGATACAAAAAATAAAACTAATGTGTTCACTTATTCAATATTCAAACCACTTTCAAAGGTTAATCCTTTGAGAAATCGGTGCATGCTCATACTCACTAGATATTAGAATGTAAGCAACTAATTAGTTATATTAATGAAAAGAAAATTATGCACGACAAATAGAATCACACTTACGTTAAGAAAGGTTGTGCTTCATCACAATTAAACATGACATAAAGTTGAGCTTCGCGTCTCTCCTTAGCAGTCATTTCTGTTAGACTTGCATTCCCTAAAGGCTTGCCTATTTTAGAGAAGACGGACAAGTTACAGGATTGAGGATGGTTAATGTCATCATCTCGATCTGGACGATTGTGTAACGTCTCAATCTTATACATATATCTTGAGCAAAATGTCAGACATTCCATTTCAATGTACCCGCTAGCAGTTGAAGCTTCTGGGCGAGCTTTGTTCCACACAAATGATTTGAAAGTTCGCCTTGCCCTAAAAGAGAAATATTAGTAAAACACACTACATGTATATAATCCTATGATAACCATAACTACTGACAACCGACCTTTCAAAGCGATACATCTAACGATAATGTACAAGACCGACCATTCTAGCTTCAGTAGCCAAGTTAATCAGGAGATGTATCATCGTATCAAAGAAGGTAGGAATGAATTCGCACCAGCTTACATAAGGTGATTGTTATATTCATTTTTGATTTTCTCTAGTTCTTCTACCTTTAAGGTTTTATAACACAATTGCTTGAAAAAAAGACTGAGCTCTTGTAAAGGCTTTAGAACATTCTCATGTAAAACACCTTCGAAGGCAGGTGTTAGTAAGTTTTGCATTGAAACGAAAAAACCTATTAAAAATAAAAAAACAAAAAACCTATTAATAGGAAAACATACATGTGAGAGTATCATGTGGCACCATTCCTTTAATAGGAAAACCTATTTAAAACAAAAAAAACCTAAGAAATTCAAGAAAATAAGACAATTTCATACCAATAATTCAAGAATAAACAATTGTTTTGCTTGACAAGAAGGGGGTTGATTCGTGACTTAGGGTAAATAATAAAAGATAGCAACCTTGTCGCCGAAATTGCCGCTAGCCTCACCGCTGATCTCCGGCAGCCACCCACATCACCATCTACATAATTTTAAAAAGTTAGGGCAGAGCTAGAGAGGGTAACAATTGACCATCAACCAAAATTTTCATCACCTGAGAAACATCGAGATGCTGAGAAGCGTGAGGTGGTTGAGAATTTTGAGAAGCCTGAGGAAAGTCAGATACGTCAATCGTCGCAGTTTGATTCATGAGATACTCAATTGGCCATCATAATTAAACTCGTCATCTGACAAAAGTCGAAGGTCTCGCCGGAAGCGTCACCAATTCACTTGGAAAAAGAGAAGATGAGGGTTGAACCGAAGAGAGTGTGATTTGAGAGAGTGGAGCAGTTAAATTCTTTAAGGTGTGAGAGGAGGAAAAACGTACGTGATTTTGTGGGAAATTTTTGGAGTAGTTTTTTTTCCGCTATTTTGTTTTGGGTATGGGCAACGAATCAAAATTTTGAACTGGCCCATCACTAAACAAGGGCAACGAAATACTTCGTTTTGTCGCCTAATTAAGATAATGGGAAACCCAAACTTAAATTGTCGCGCAAATATGAAATTGAGCAATAACAAAAATTTTAGTCGCCCAATAATGTACACTGGGGCAACAAATTTAGCTCGTCACCCTAGTTTTCAACAATGGGCCATAAAATTGAGTTTTGTTGCCCTTGAGTTTAAAATCATGCGCCCAAAACCTATTTTCTTGTAGTATTGTGGTTTTAGGATTATTGAAATTGCCGTAAAAATCTTAAAGGACAGGAAATCGAGTGCGGTTCGTCGAGCAAAGTTCCGGTAAGTTTCGCGGTAACAATCTTCATTGTCAATGCGGAAATCGAGGGGGAGGAGAGGTTGTGTTTCGCGAAAATCGAGGGGCCCAATTGCGAGGGTGGGAGAAATCTCGATGGTGTGGGACTGGGCTGGCAAGGGGAGGGGTGGGGGGATGCGGGAAATCCCGGGGGTGTGGGAATGGGCTAGCATGGGGAGGGGGTGGGGGGCAGCGACGATGGAGGGGAGGGGTGGTTGGGCTGGGGTGGAGGGGAGGGGTGGCTGGGCTGGGGTGGAGGTTAGATTACGGTTAGGGTTAGATTAGGGTTAATAATGAAAAATGGTAAACAAAGCTAACAGTAAGTTAACGTCAGTTAGAAAAAGGGTATTTGGTGAACGTTTTCTAAAACTCATTGGTATATGGTGAATATCTGAAACATTGAGAGTATATGGTGAATTTAGTGATTTGTCAGGGGTATTTGGTAAAAGAACCCGGAGTAATAATACATCATTTCTCTTATAAATGATATAAGTTGGTGAAATAACAATAAGGTATATAAAGAGTTGTGAAATGATAATGAAATTGGGGTAAATGAAACAAGTTTCCTGAAAAATGATGTAGAAGTCAGTAATAATGATATGAAACATACCAATAATGACATGAAAAAGTTTTATAAATGACATGAAACATTTAAAAATGACTCAATAATATAAAACACAACAATAATGAGACGAAAGAGTTTTATAATGACATAAATTAATATATTAGTTTGCATGTATGAGATATACAATACATTATGGTGAAACATGATACACCCAAGACATACTCGTTTTGAATTTAGAGAACCTTATTAATAAGTTTAAAGCAAAACTCGTTTAGCAATTATTTACAACAAAAATTGGTTAAAAGCATAATCATAAACACGGGGTTACCATCTATACAAATATATTAAAAGGCGTTCCTATTAAAGGAATGGTGCTACATGGCACTCTCCATGTACGTGCCACGTGGCACTCATCTTCTCAAGCTTCTAATAAAACATGTTTTTGATCTAATTTGGAAATATTAACAATGTTATTGGTGAAAAATTATATCAATTTATACAAGTTTTATGAAAAATGATATCAAACTTCATTTTAATAAATACACAAGTTTGATGAAAAATAACATAGAAGTGTGTAATAATGATTTCATTTCTCTTATAAACAATATCAATTTGTATAATAATATAATAGATAAAGTGTTGACAAATGATAATGGAATAGGGGGTAATAGTACAAATTTGCCGAAAAATGACATAAAAATGAGTAATAATTATATCATTTCTCTTATAAATGATATCAGTTGATGTAATAATGATAAGGTATATAAAGAGTTGTAAAATGATAATGAAATAGGGGGAAATGATACAACTTTTAATGAAAAATGATGTAGATGTCAGTAATAATGATATGAAACATACCGACATGGAAATTTTTTATAAATGACATAAAATATATTTAAAAATGACTCGATGCTCCAGAATAATATGAAACACAACAACAATGACATGAAACAATATATTAGTTCATATATATGATATATTGATACACAATAAGTTATTGTGTAAGCAAGCTCCAAAAGTGATACTTGAAGGCCAACGGGTAAGCAAAGATTGGCGAAGAAAGGGCGCAAAGCTCATTTTCCTTTCAGGGTAAACGTAAACAAGAGTTGGCATGTTACACCCAAGACACGCTCTTTTTGAAGTTTAAAGAGCCTTAATTACTTTGAAAAAAAAACTCTTTTATTAACAATTGTTTATAACAAAAATTGGTTAAAAGGATAATCATAAACACGGGGTTACCATCTATACAAATATATTAAAAGGCGTTCCTCTAAAAGGAATGGTGCTACATGGCACTCCCCCATGTATGTGCCACGTTCTACTCTTCTCAAGCTTCTAATACACATGTTTATGATCTTATTTAAAATTATCAATGATGTGGCTACTAAGAATTGAACACATGACCTTTGATATAAAATCTGAGAGTTTAACCAATAATCGACTATAATTTCAATGTTTAATGTTTCAAATAAAACATAATAAAGTGTTGTATAATATGAGCACTATAAGAGGGGGGGTGAATTATAGTGAGAGAATAAGCTATACTTTTTGCGGAATTAGAAGTAAACTTGGGAACAAACAATGGGAACACGAGAGATTTTACGAGGAAAAACTTCCTAGGCCTAGTAGGAAGAAACAACCTCGACCACAAGGGATTTTAAACAACTTTCCACTATAATAGGCCAAAGCAACTCTAATTACAACCTATTACTTTTCTCTCGATTCTCAACTTAAGTCACTCAACTCAAGTTCCCAACGACAGTTCCCAACAACTGACGTTTTCTCTCAAACTTCACTCGAAGTTCCTTTCTCTTTCTCTTTCTCTTTCTCTTGTTTCACTCAAAGCTTTCTCACACTTACAAGAGTTCACTCAAACCCTTTTTCTCAAAAATACACTTTATAAAATAATGGAAGAGTAATAAACTCGATTAATGTAAGTATGAATTTTTTAAGGAAAAGGCACTGACACTTTAGATGACTTAGGACAAATTAACTAAGTCAGACACAATTTTGCTCAAATGAATTAGGCGCCTATTTATAGACAATTAAGACAAGACATGTTCTCCACTAACTTAGACCATTATCACATGTTCTCCATGATGTTTAATTAATTAATTAAATTAAATTAATTATTCCATGTCATGTAAAGCATCCACTAATCCACTACTTCAATTCATAGAAGCAGTAACACATTACGTGGTTTTTGCAAAACTTGGAGAATAATTAAACTTATTTAATTTAATAAATACTTGGAGGATAATTAACTTAAGGCACTAAATCCACTAACTACATAAAACGTGTAGCAGTAAACTTTAGGCGTGCAATCTAGATTTTAGGAAATAAATAAATAAAATACTTTAGCTAGTTTTTAGGAAAAATATCTTTTTCAAAATCTTTTATAAAACCGGAAAACAGTTTTTATAATTTAAAAATCCGAAACATTTTAAAAACCGAAAATAATAAATTTTCGAAAACTAAATCTTTTAAATAAAATATAAAAGATAAAATATATATATATATATATTAAAAAGATAATATTTGAAAATCAGTTAATTTAAAATCAGAAAATCTTTTTAAAATCTTTTCCTAACAAACTTAAACTAACTTCCTAAAATAATGGATCTTAGTCAAAATATCCCTAAAAACTCTAACAACTATATTGGGCACTCAATTAACTTAGGCGCACAATATTAGAGTCACTTAGAAGTTCCTAAATTAGTTTTAAGTCTTGTTCCCTAATCTTTAAGTCTTGTTCCTTAGCCTTGTTCCTATAGTGCCAGGTCTGTTCCTTTCATGGGAACAGAACCAAGTTCCTTTGAGAATTCACCACGAACTTAATAAAGCTTTTACTCAACCTTAACAAGAAGATTAATAAATACCCTAATGTATTCTAATCTTCATTCCATGCTTGATTCTTCATCTCTCGAACATCTTTACTTCGATCTTGATTAATTCTCCGCTTTAATCTTCAATCAAGTATTCTCTTAGCTCGAGCATGAATTACCTTGCAACAACATAAATAAAATATACTATGTCTTTTGTGGTTAGGTCATCTTCAAAACTCAAGGGTCAACATAAAGTATTATAATTATAGTAACTATAAAGACACAAACAAACTTTTTAATCTCAAACACTAAGGTAATAACATTCTATTACCCTAGTTCTATTGAAATTGTTCTTTAATCCCCAATTCATTAATTTTTTTTAAAACGACTTATTATACCATAAAGTCCATTTTTCAATTTTCCACTAAACTAAAAATAATTACGAAAGTTAATAAATATAGGAAAATTGACAAGAATAATCCAAACTATCACCATTTTGCTCAAAAGGATTCCAACTATGGGTTATTCTAGAATAATCCAAACTATTGGGAGTACTTTCTCAAAATAATCCTGTTGAACCCTAGTTTTGATAATGACAAAGAAACAAAGGAACAAACTAAGTAGTGAACTAATGAATTATTTAAGTGTATGGTGTTTAAGGTATCAATGCAAGGAACTGGGAGAATACGAAGTCAAAGAAGAAGTCAAGAGAGGATTTCAAAGGCTATGTAAAGAAGTTTCTATGTTGATACTGGAGCAAGCATTGGATCAAGAATAATAGAAGCTAGGCGTTTTATTTTCTAGTTCCAATGTAAAGGAACAAAGAAAGAATGGTAAGGAACTGTGGCAGAATATTTGAGAATGAGCGTTTGTTCCTTTGTAAGGAACAAACTAAGTGGCACTTAGCAAATATGTTAAAGGAACTGAACTATGTAAGGAACTAGACTTAGGCGTGTTATTAGTGTAACAGTTAAAATGATAATGGAGTAAGTCATGCCTAGATTATAGGAAATTAGTTATTTTTAATTTCAAATGATAAAATCAGTTTTAAAAAGAAAATCTGTTTTGGAAAAGATTTTATTTTTCGGAAAATAAGAAAATAAATATTCGGTTGTTAGAAAGATTTTATTTCAAAGATATTATTTTCTTAAAGATTAGAAATTCAGATTTAAAGATAAAAAGAGTTTATAAAAACTGATTTTCGGATAATGCTTAAGGAACTCCTATTACTTAGGAGTAATGGCTGCATTTTATCCACGTTCATTTATAGTTCATGGGATCATGGGACATGATGTAAAACGTGTTCCTTAGGGGAAGGAACATCATGGGTAAATGGACTAAAACGTGTACTTTAACATTAATCCCACATTCTTCATGATTAACCATATAAATATAGAAGTCTAGATAAGTTCCAAATTGTGTCTGACTAAGTAATTAAGTGAGTTTAACTTATTAAGTGTCAGTGCCTTCATTCTCTCATAATAGCCATTTGTTCTTTGCCTTCTTACTCTAATTCCACTAAGCTTATTTCGATCAATTGTATTTTGGTTTTTAGGGTAAGGGAACTTTGAGTGAAGTTCTGTAAGAGAAAGGCTTTGAGTGAAGCTTGTATGTGTGAGAAAACTTCGAGTGAAGTTGAGAGGAACTGCTGTTAAGGGAACAGTGGTTCAGGAACTTGAGTTTAGGAACTCAAGGTGTGGCTCGAGTTAGAATTAGGTTGTAACAGAGTTGTTTGGCCTAATTAGTGAAAGTGTTGAGTTTAAAATCCCTAGTGGTCGAGGTTGTTTCTTCTTGTTGGGCCCAAGAAGTTTTTCCTCGTAAAAATCCCTTGTGTTCCTTTAGCTTGTTTATTCGTTTAAGTTTTAATTTCCGCAAAAAGTTACGTTTATTTCTACACCTACAATTCACCCCCCTCTTGTAGTGTTCCTAGGGAAATAACAATTGGTATCAGAGCTAGAACTCACGTAAGATAGGAAACCCTATTGAGGAAAAGATCCAAGGAACAATGAATACCACCGAGAAACTTGAAGAAGGTTATTCCACTCAAAGGCCTCCTATGTTCAATGGGAAGTACTACAACTATTGGAAGAACCGCATGGAGATATTCATCAAGGCTGAAAACTATCAGGTATGGAGAGTCATTGAAGTTGGCGATTTCGAAGTCACAACTACAAATGACAAAAATGAGGTAACTCTTAAACCCCTCTCTGATTATGACAAATCTGATTTTGAAAAAATGGAAGTAAATGCCATGGCTATAAAATTATTGCATTGTGGACTTGGACCCCATGAACATAATAGGATCATGGGATGCAAATCCGCAAAGCAAATATGGGATTTACTAGGAAGTAACCCACGAAGGAACTAATGAATTAAAAGATCGAAAATTGATTTACTTATGAATCAATATGAACTGTTCTGCATGAAATCCAAGAAAGCATCCGAGACATGTTTACTCGTTTTACTAACATTATAAATGAGTTGGCTTCTCTTGGAAAGTTTATTTCATCTGAGGAACAGGTTCGAAAGGTTCTTAGGAGTCTTCCTAAGGACACATGGATGGCTAAAGTCACTGCTCTTCAAGAAACAAAAGACTTCACTAAGTTCAACTTAGAACAGCTGGCAGGGTCACTTATGACTCATGAGCTTCACCTTGATACTGAATATGGTGAAAGCTCCAAATCAAAATCAATTGCTCTCATGGTTCGAAAATTTCGAAAGATGTACAGGAACATGAAGAATGGAAACTTCAAAGGTAAAACTAAGAAATTTTCTAACAAAGCTGCTTGTCATAAATGTGGAAGTACAGATCACTTCATCAAGGAATGTCCTCTTTGGGAAAATGACAAAACCAAAGAAAGGAACAAGGAACGCTTTGCTGAAAGGAACAAAGAATCAAAAGCACCTTTCTCTAAGGCAAAGTGCGCAAAGCTATGATAGCTGCTTGGGGAGATTCAGAGACGGAAGAAGAAGAGAACAACCAACTGAAGAAACAGCAAACCTTTGCCTCATGGCAAACACTACGAAAAAGAAGATGAAGAAAAATTGAGGTAAGTCAACATGGACTTGAGTCAGAACTAGATGGTAAAACTAGGACTGAAATATATGATCTTCTTTATGATGCAATTCTTGAATGTAGAGATGAACGTGAAAAACGTGAACAAAACGGCAAGCCTTAAAAGTTTGCAAGGAACACATAGAATGGCTTAAGAAAATGAGAACTGATGTCGAAACTAGATTTTTTGATTTGTTTGATAAAAACTTAAAAATCAAAGAATGTTATGAGAGTTTGAAAAATGAAAATTATCTAATTAATTTAGAGATTTCACACTTGAAGGAATTTGTCCCTGTTCTGAGTTCCTTTGATATAAGATCAACCCCTTTGAAAGGATACAGATCTGAGATTGAAAAAATAAATAAAGAGAAAAATATTTTAAAGGAACAGATCTGTAATCTTAAAAAGGAACTGGTTGTCGCAAGGAACAGAGGCAAAATCATGAAAGTTCCTAAGTGGATTGAGAAACCACAGACCAAAAGGAAGGAAGGTCTTGGTTTTGAAAACTACAAGAAAAGGAACAAGACAAAGAAATATGTTGATCTACCTAGTGATAAGTTCTGTATGTATTGTGGCAAGGTAGGTCATTACATAAATCAATTCAACTAAAATCTGAGATGATTGGGAAAAATGTGACAATAAGTAAGAAAAATTGGGTTGTCAAAACAAATCCTAGTCAAGAACAGGAACCCACGAAAGATGGGGTTCCTTCAACTAACAACTAGTTGATTTTTGCAGGTTGGAGTGAGGGGAACAACACTTGGTATCTCGATAGTGGTTGTTCCAAGCACATGACAGGAGACAAAACGAAGTTTCTCTCACTCACAACCTATGAAGGTGGCAGTGTAACATTTGGTGATAATAAGAAAGGTAACATTGTTGCTATGGGTAAGGTCGGTAAGTCACCATTACACTCCATTGAAAATGTATTTTTAGTTGAAGGTCTAAAACATAATCTATTAAGCATTTCTCAATTCTGTGACAAAGGAAATACTGTAAAATTTGATAAGAAAAATGCTTAATCATCAACATTAAAACTAAGAAGGTTATCTTGGAAGGAACAAGGAAAGGGAACACATACATTGTGGATCTAGACCTTGTTCCTCAAATCAATTTAACTTGTCTTAGTGTTATTGAAGATGATTCACTTCTATGGCACAAGCGTCTAGGACATGCTAGCTTTTCATTACTTGAGAAACTTAGATCAAAAGACCTTGTTTTAGGATTACCATCCATAAAATTTCATATTGATCAAGTTTGTGATGCATGTGCACGAGGTAAACAAGTAAGATCCTCTTTCAAATCTAAAACGATTGTAAGTACCACTAAACCATTAGAGTTAATTCATATGGACTTATGTGGACCCATGAGAATTCAAAGCAGAAGTGGAAAGAGGTATGTACTTGTGATTGTAGATGACTACTCTAGGTAACTTGGGTTATTTTTTCTCTAGTAAAGATGAAACTTATGATGAGTTCCTTGTCTTTGCTAAAAGAGTTCAAAACCTAAGTGGACATAAAATAATGCACATTAGATCAGATCATGGCAAGGAATTCGAAAATTATAAATTTGATGACCTAAGCAGAGATAATGGCCTAGATCATAATTTTTCTGCCCCTAGAACACCACAACAAAATGGTGTTGTAGAAAGGAAAAATAGAACTTTGGAGGAAATGTCTAGAACCATGTTAATTGCTAGTGAACTTCCAAGGAACTTTTGGGTCGAAGCTGTTAATACTGCTTGTCACATAATTAATCGTGCCATGATGAGACCTATCATTAATAAAACTCCTTATGAACTTTACTTTGGAAAGAAACCAAACATCACCTATTTTAGAACATTTGGATGCAAATGTTATGTGCATAATAATGGAAAAGATAATCTTGGAAAATTTGATGCAAGGAGTGATGAAGCAACATTTTTAGGATACTCCTCACATAGTAAAGCTTATAGAGTATATAACAAGAGAACTATGTGTGTTGAAGAAAGCATTCATGTAATCTTTGATGAATCTGACAAACATAATCCAAGCATACAGGTTGATGACTATGAGATAGGGTTAGCACAACCTAGTACAAGGACACAGATTCACAAGAAGAAGAAGAAGTGAAAGAGGAAAGGAACGAGGAATTTGAAAATATGATATCAATGATGTTCCTGTTCCTCAAGGAGGAGAAGATGCTCCTGTTCTCTAAATAGATGAAGGAACTGAGTCCACCGAGGCTAACAGAGGAACAACTGAGCAGAGTTCCTCATCTACTCAAGGAACTCATGAGGAACAACATGTTCCTATAAGAGAGTTTCAACCAAAACCTTGGAGATTACAAAAGTCACATCCTGTGGAACTCATAATCAGCGACATATCCAAAGATTTCAAGCAAATCCAAAGGAGTCTCACCTCACTGCTGTGAAGAGAATTTTTAAATATCTTAAAGGAACAGATGATCTTGGACTCTACTATCCAAGAAGTGATACATTCGAACTAAAAGGATATGCAGATGCAGATTATGCTGGAGATCTTGTAAATAGGAAAAGCACCTCAGGTATGGCACAATTCCTTGGTCATAGTTTAGTTTCTTGGAGTACCAAGAAACAAAACACAGTTGCTTTATCCACTGCTGAAGCAGAATATGTAGCTGCTGCTGCATGTTGCTCTCAAATGCTTTGGATAAAACAACAACTTAGTGACTATGGAATAAACTTTGAATGTGTTCCTATTTATTGTGACAATACAAGTGCTATCAGTATATCTAAGATCCAGTGCATCACTCTAGAGTAAAGCATATACATATTAGACATCACTTTTTAAGAGAAAATGTTGAAAAAGGTTTGATTAAACTTGAGTTTTGTCAAACTGATTATCAGATTGCTGATATCCTAACTAAGCCTTTGCAAAGAGATAGATATGAAAAATTAAGGCTTGAGTTAGGCTTAATAAAAATTAAGTGATTGTTCCTATGTCATTCCCCCATGTTTGAATCAATTTGAGTGACTTTGTGTGCTAAAAATAATTGTGTTTAATTGCCTAAGACCATTGCAAATTGGAATGTTGCAAAACATAAACATGAAGTCAAAGAAATTAAACAACTCACAAATGTCACATAATACTCCCCTTACTGTTCCTAAGGTCAAGAAACATGCATAGTATGAAGGATATTGATATGTAGCATTAGTTGTTCCTATAGCACAAGTTCCTTAGCATTTATTTTCTTTCAAAAATAAAATTCATAAAATTAATAAAAATCCGAAAAAAATCCTAAAAATAAGGGGAACCAGTTTTAACTAAATCTTGGTTCTTTTATCTTTTCGTTTTCTGCCTTTTTTTTTATTTTTATTTGTTTTTCCCCGCGTGTCATAATTACTATTACATGCAAAACTTCCTTCTTCAATTCATCTAAAGAAACCGTGTTCCTCTCAAACGCTTCATCTTCACCATAGCCGAAACCTCATCACACCCTTTGATACTCCATAAAAACCTCCAAACCTTCACAAATCATGGCAAAAACTTCAAGAAACTCACCTTTTCCAACACCAAAAACAACGACACTTCAAAAAATGGAAATTTCTTCATCTCCAACTAAAACCCTTGAAACCGACATAATTCAAGAAAACCCCATAGAGGAACAGAATTAGAATCTCCTAGAAGGAGCATGCGTAAGAAGAAAATTGATTGGGGAAGATGATGAAGAAGAAACCCGCAGAAATCTCAGGGGAAGAAGGAAGAAACTGCACCTGTTCCTTCCAAAGGAACTGTTTCTTCGTCTTCCAAGAAAAGGGTCGAACGAAGTGAATCTAGGTATGTTTGGGTTTTGCGTCGATTTAGAATGGGCAATAAAATTGAATTTCTAGAATTAACCTCCATTCTAAAGGAACAAGGCATGGAATTCTTGTTTGAATTCGCCTTTAATAATGCTCTTGTTCCTCTAGCTATGGATGAGTTTTGTGCAAATTTTGTTAATACTAATGGAACTTGCACAACTGAGTTAGAGGAAGAAAATAAGGTTTAATCAAGCAACTTTAAGCAAAGTATGGGAAGTTCCTTGCAAAGGAACTGATTTGTATTTTAAAAGGAAAGGAACTGTTTCCTTTCCGAATTTTCCTCAAGACAAAATCTTAGAATATTTTGGAGGAACAGCTGGCCAAAACAAATTAACCATAACCTACTCTCTCCCCTTCACAAAGTACTGTTTAACTTGGTTTGGAGAGCACTCATTCCTCGAACTGAAAAGAGGAATGAAGTGGGTCTCTTGGATATGTGTTACATGTTTTGCTTGGACCACCACATACAAATAATTTCCCTTCCCTCTTCATTCAACACTTAACCACTGATTGAGAATAATTGTGTTATTGGTACGGTGCCTTGATAACTTCTTACTTCATCATTTTGAAGTAAGACTTACGGGTTGGACCACCATAGGTAAACAAGGGAACATCTTGAATGAGAAGACCCTAAATGGACTTGGTTGTCTGTCCAAGAAGGTGTTCTCATTCAAGGAAGAATGGCTTCCAGTTCCTCAGGAAAAAGAAAATGCCCAAACTGACTTAGAAAGATAATGATGTAATCTTGGATAACCCTGTTCCTAACCGGAGGAACCAAACCTAAGAGGCGCAAACACATTGCCACTAAGCCTAAACCCTCTGTTCCTCTGAGAGTGAGAAAGAGCACTCGTCGAAAAATTGCTCCAGTTTCCTGTTCCTTCCAATGAGGACTCTCCTTAGTCCTTTCGGATAATGAGGAACAGGTACCCTCTACTCTCAAGGAACCACTCCCCACCATCTCCCAAACTCTCTGTTCCTTTCACAAAATACCCTCCATTTCACCTTCTCCTTCTCTGTTCCTTCAAGTTTTGAGCAGTTGAAGGATGAAATAAAAGGCCAAATCCTTTTGCTTCCACCTCCACAACTCTTCCACCCACACCACCATTCTTCCTCCCATTTATCACCCTTCACCTTCTGTTTCCATTCCTGGAACAGATGAGCCTTCCACTCAAACCTCTCCAGTTCCTTCACAACATCCCCCATCTGCCTCTAGTTCCAAGGGTAAGGAACAGGAAACTCCGGATGATACTAACTGGGTTAATGAAGTCTGCCTTCCTGCACAACATATGATAAAATTTTACAATCATCTTCATTGGACTTTGGATGCCAAAACTGATACTATGAAGTCTTATGAAGAAATTGAGTGATACCGTGGTTGCGCAGCAAAAGAAGATGGAACTATGGCTCGTACCTTGGAGGAGCTGAAGGAACAGGTTGACTAATCATGGGGTGGTGATGAAAAATTGGAGGATGTGGTTGAAGAAGAAGTTGTAGAGGAACACCATTCCCCTTCCCTTTCTTAGTTTCTTTTATTGTTGTTTTGTTGTTCCTGTTTCTTTCATCAAGGAACACAACTTTTGTTTCTTCCTTTTTCTTTTCTTTCTTTGTTTTGTTATGGAACAAGTGCTATATAATCAATGACTTTTGCTATATTGTCTATGTTTCTAAATGTTTTGCATAATTTCTTCCTTGGAATGGCTAGTATTATGTGATTGATGTTTGAGCAAGTTTACTCTTTGATTTTCTAACTTAACCACAATGGTGCTTGCTATATTGGTCTTAAGGTGTTAAATCAATTCATCAATTCATGCAGAGTCTATTCTTTTTGAGGATGACAAAGGGGGAAAAGGATTTAAGGAACAAACTGTACATAAACTTAAAAAATGAAAAAATTGAAAAAAATTAAAAATTGGATAAGGTAAATGAAAAATCAAAAATAGGTTAAGGTAAATGAAAAATCAAACTTCAGTTACTTACATAATTGTGTTTTATTTTTCATTTTCTTCTTTATGTTTTTATTTTCATTCACTTATATTATTTGTTATTTTCCTTAGTTTGTACCTTTGTTGTCATCATCAAAAAGGGGGAAATTGTTGAACCCTATTTTGATAATGACAAAGAAACAAAGGAACAAACTAAGTAGTGAACTAATGAATTATTTAAGTGTATGGTTTAAGGTATCAATGCAAGGAACTGGGAGAATACAAGTCAATGAAGAAGTCAAGAGAGGATTTCAAAGGCTAAGTAAAGAAGTTTCTATGTTGATACTGGAGCAAGCATTGGATCAAGAATAATAGAAGCTAGGCGTTTTATTTTCTAGTTCCAATGTAAAGGAACAAAGAAAGAATGGTAAGGAACTGTGGCAGAATATTTGAGAATGAAGCGTTTGTTTGTAAGGAACAAACTAAGTGGCACTTAGCAAATATGTTAAAGGAACTGAACTAATTAAGGAACTAGACTTAGGCGTGTATTAGTGTAACGTTAAAAGATAATGGAGTAAGTCATGCCTAGATTATAGGAAATTAGTTATTTCTAATTTCAAATGATAAAATCAGTTTTAAAAAGAAAATCTGTTTTGAAAAGATTTTATTTTTCGGAAAATAAGAAAATAAATATCCGGTTGTTAGAAAGATTTTATTTCAAAGATATTATTTTCTTAAAGATTAGAAATTCAGATTTAAAGATAAAAAGAGTTTATAAAAACTGATTTTCGGATAATGCTCAAGGAACTCCTATTATTAGGAGTAATGGCTGCATTTTATCCACGTTCATTTATAGTTCATGGGATCATGGGACATGATGTAAAACGTGTTCCTTAGGGGAAGGAACATCATGGGTAAATGGATTAAAACGTGTACTCTAACATTAATCCCACGTTCTTCATGATTAACACTATAAATATAGAAGTCTAGATAAGTTCCAAATTGTGTCTGACTAAGTAATTAAGTGAGTTTAACTTATTAAGTGTCAGTGCCTTCATTCTCTCATAATAGCCATTTGTTCTTTGCCTTCTTACTCTAATTCCACTAAGCTTATTTCGATCAATTGTATTTTGGTTTTTGGGGTAAGGGAACTTTGAGTGAAGTTCTGTAAGAGAAAGGCTTTGAGTGAAGCTTGTATGTGTGAGAAAACTTCGAGTGAAGTTGAGAGGAACTGCTGTTAAGGGAACAGTGGTTCAGGAACTTGAGTTTAGGAACTCAAGGTGTGCTCGAGTTAGAATTAGGTTGTAACAGAGTTGTTTGGCCTAATTAGTGAAAGTGTTGAGTTTAAAATCCCTAGTGGTCGAGGTTGTTTCTTCTTGTTGGGCCCAAGAAGTTTTTCCTCGTAAAAATCCCTTGTGTTCCTTTAGCTTGTTTATTCGTTTAAGTTTTAATTTCCGCAAAAAGTTACGTTTATTTCTACACCTACAATTCACCCCCCCTCTTGTAGTGTTCCTAGGAAAATAACAAATCCAAACTTTTAATTATCCTATATATAATTGACCCAAAAGGGAGCATTGAAGGGTAGAAAAAATAAAAGTTTGGATTATTTTTGGAAGGTACCCCAAATAGTTTGGATGATTCCGGAATAACCCAAAGTTGGGATTATTTTGAGTGGAACGGTCTTAATTGAGAGTATTTCTGTCAATTTTTTCTAAAATCTATTATGCAATTTATGAATAATATGTAACTGACCTGTGCCATCAGCCCATCACCCAGGCCAAAATACTAGTTGAGAAATTAAACTAGATTTGGCTACCAAAGAGGAAAAGCCTAAAACTTAGGCTTATTGTTGAAAATTCCCATAAAAAAGGCAAATGAAAAAACGCTTGAGCTTATTTTCTTAAATTTATAAAGTTAATTAGTGGTGTGACAAAAAAAACTATGTACAATACTTAATCCTAGTCATAATTCATAAGCATTGAACTCGCAATAAATCCATAAGAAGAAGTAAGAAGAAGAAAAACAAAAACCCTAGAGTGAGAAAACGATCTCTACCTCTCCTATAGAGATATCACCTCACCGAGCAGTGAATTTCTATAACCAAGAAGATCTCCTTTCTTCCAATAAAGCTTGCAACTCAGCTGTCACAATTCTCAATTCCTAACTGCTAATCCATAGAAAAATACTGGTGGAAGTCATGCAAACTCCCACCGAATATTTTTCAGCAAACACTCCTACTTTTTAGTTTTCCTATCTATAAATCTTGGATCTTGTTTTTTATTACCCTTTTTCCATCCAAATCTCACTGTTTGTTTCCATATCCTAGCAAAAATCTCCTTTGTAAGCATTGAATATTCAACTTAGTGCCCAATAACTCAAGATACATAACTCAAACCCTAATAAACCCCTTCTAGTCATAATCGGCCACAATCTCAAAGAACAGGAATTCTAGTTCACCACCCACCCCAACCCACTCATATACCCTATGTAACAGCCCGAATTCTCCCGACCAGCTTACAAAGGATTAAGCACAGCGAAAGAGACTCTAGTCGAGATAACCCGAACTATTACCATCACACTCACCGAACTACATCGGAGAGTGTGGGACTCAATTCCCAACTCTATTCAAATTAATTAACTATTGCAACTACACTCTGATTCTCAGACTTTATTCCCATAAATTTCTACAGAAAATTCGACAGAGTTCCCTTTGAAAATAGGACAACGCTAAAGCGAGAAATAATATGAACCTGTTGCAATTTCAATTTATAAAATATTTCCAAATCCCAAAGCTCAACAATCTCAACGCTTTCGCGGAGCAACAACCAATAGAGAATCAGGAGCACTAATTAGCGACTCTTAAATGAAGAAATAAATTATAGAAAATAAACGATTAACTATTACAAGTGGAGCGTCCTCACTTCAATAACAAATATAATACTGCACCATCTCGTATCCGCTTCAGCTTGCAAAAGAATAACTCACGACTTCAACCTGAAACATATGAGATACTGCCACCCACCAAGTGACAGGCCACAGAAATGACAAAACAACATACACACATCAGCAAAGCTGAGTACTAAACCCGTAAATAAGAGTAACACATGTTTTGGTGGCTTTTACTTGAAAACGACTCAGGAGTTAACATAAACACATTCACATTGTCATAACATGCATCACATCAACTCATGTTGACAACATACTTATACATCTTTATCTGATTGTTCCTTTTCTACTACATTGTTATTCACATAAGGCAAACCCAACAACATGACTTGAAACAATCTTGTAATTGATACATATCTTATAAAGAAACTAATTAGTTAATCTTTCAACATATCACGATCCCTTATAAGGAATCTGGATTTATCAACTTTGATATAAGTAATATACTTTACTTCCTTTAATTGATTTCTTATCAGATATCCAAACTTATGTTTTCATACTCTATCAATCAATCCTTTAAACTGTCCTACACAAACCTTTATCAGGCAACAAATAACATTATAACTTTCCCTATCATAACGATTCCTTATCGGGAATTCAATAACGAGATACGATTCCTTATCAGGAATCCACATAACAAGATATGATTCCTTATCAGAAAACCAATATCGATATTCATATTCATATACTGAATAAACATTCACTACTTACCTGATATGATTCCTTATCGGGAATCCAATATCGAAACAACTTACCACGATACGATTCCTTATCGGGAATCCATTATCGATATAACTTTCATACTCTGACATAACATTCCTTTTAACCAGGGGGAAAGAGAACGCGGCGGAGGAGACAAAGCTTACTCTCCGACAGTGGGGGGTCGTCACCCAACCATTCGCTTTACTTTTGACCAATAATCGCGACTAGTCCGGAGTACATTTTTCCGCTGATTTCATCAGCCATCCACAGGTTTTACATTACCTGATATAACACCCGATTATCGCCTCACAGAGCAATGGGCAGGTTTCCCTGTGAGGCCCCCAAGGTTCACAGTCCATGGGGCACTGTTCATGTCACCTCATCCGTCGACTCAGACGAGGCTACTTTCCCCTTTCAGATTCCTTTCGATTATCGTTCATAACTCAATCGTCATTCTTAGAACTATTCCATAGTTATAGTAATCCTTGACCATCATTGAACAACAAGCAAGGCTTCTTCTTAAAGAGTTATAATCGCTTAAGTATTTCAAGGCCAATATAGTTATGCATTTCGATTCAACTCAATTACAATTACAAAACATACTTACCACACAAGTAACCAATCATATTCTGTAAAATACCCAACCATAGTGACAATAGGTCTCTCAGCTAGATTTAACTAGCGAGAGTTACTAACCCGATTCCACACATCACATACTTTTGCATATAGATAGTTCATATTCTTTTTCACTTCACCAATATCTATGTAGACTCATCTCAATAATGATAATAACCGTTATCAAACACCATCAACAATTACAATAAGTCTCTCTCTTAGAATTAACTAAGGAGAGTTAGCGTAGATTCCACAACTCGAGATTCATGAAACAAAGGTCGATTAGACCTAATCAATTATGGGTCATATTTTCTCGTAAGTTCGATTCCAATAACAACCATTAGTGGATCATATTCTGACTTCGTATAGCGAGTTAACCTCCCTTCTAATTAGAAGTCATTTCATTGTGTAACTCAAACTACTTTAAAGTAATGCACAAACTTGCACATACTTAAGTAATCTCATAAACCAACTTAGTCCTCTCAATTCTAATCAATCAACATCACTTTATTATACTATTCTATTTATAGTCATCCAATTAATATACTTTATCAAACACATCTTCACTAATTTAATCCATAGTTAAGTAATCTAACTTTCATACTCTTCACATCATTATAGTATTAGTTAAGCCTTTCTTTGACTTCATGTGAGGTTATTAATTAGGTCGACCCATTTAAGCAGTCTACTCAAACTAAGCTTCCCCATATTATCATTGATAACTCTTGTTAGACTTTTATAAAACTAATATTTTATTATAGAATTCAACCCAACCAATTCTAGAACATCATTCTAGTTATAAGTAGAACACTTATCACAAACTTACCACATCAATCCACTTATTAATATAATATATACTTTGACAAAATGATAATCTACAATTAAAATTCTAATTATATATTAGGTATTCCACCTTCCACAATTCAGTGAATTTCCATTAACAACGTAGAAACAACTTTCACGTATCGCATAAACAAAATCAATAACATAATTCCATTACTATATCAATCTGTTACTCAAGTCGGCTTCAAACGCTAATAAAAACCATTTAAGCCAAAACCAAGACTTCTATATCATAATTAACAATGAACTCGAACAACGTATTATTCTAATTAATAACATGAATATTATTTAAGGATTAACAACTTTCTATTATCATTAGAACCAAGCAATATAGATTAACTCTTAATAACTCACAACATTCCAATTCTTTAACTACTAACAAGTATTTCTCATCTAGTTCATTATATAAAACTAACTCAAATCACTTTTCTTAAATAAAGAATTCATCTCTCAAGAATAATCTAATTACAACTCATTGATTAGCAGACAACTGAACTGACATGTTCACCCTTACGCTAATAACCTTCTAAGAACAATCATGGCTCTTCAAATAACTCTTCGCTTCATAACTCAATTCATGATTTCACTTTAATACTATTAAGTAATAACAATTATCATTTCTTAAAGATTATCTAACCAAATAAGCTAATCCAAGGAATACCAATAATTGTCTCTTGTTTCTTCTATTATGAACCATTATCCTAATCATTGGACTCTTCAACCGAGATATAAATTAGTTTAGTTACTTACTAATCCACGTAGTTAGTATAAGGCTTTCATTAAACAAGATAAACTAATATTTAACTCAACTAATTCAATAGCTTATACTCACAACTCTCTTCCAAATCCAATATTACACCAACTTAATTTATCAATTAAGTTTAGGGGCATATCCAATATACATTTACCACCAATAATTTACAATAATTCAATAATACGCTATTTATAAAATCAATCAATATAAACAAAATCTAATTTAATATACAATTCACCAAAAACAATAGTTTAGCCCCATCAATACCACATAAATCAACAACCACAATTCATCATCAAATTATCAACCGTTATCATGATTCAAAGAAAGGAAATTAAGATCAAAGGGGTTAGTACCTCTGCTCACGAGAGCAGCGAAGAACAGGGGACAAAGGAGTTGAGGGGGAAGGGTTTCGATGCTTCAAGGAACAACGGCGGAGCACCGATGAGCAGCAGTAGATGCGATGAGGCGGCGCAAGGCAGGCGGAACTACAGCGACAACCACGACCACAACTAGCAGCGCCAACGACGCGGATTACACGATAGCAGCAGCAACAACTCCGACAGAATCTGCGGCGAGGCAACACCGCGCATCAGCGGTCGAGGAAGCAGCAAGGCTCCGGCGAACTTAAGACACCGGCGAGAAGAGGAAGACGAGAACAGAGCAGCGGCACGACAACCCATCAACACCGCACACACACATCACCAAGAACGCGAACAGCAGCATCAACAACGCCAAGGAGGCGACTGCACGACGGAGTTGAGGAGAAAGCTCCGGCGAGACAGGATTTCGACGGCACTTCGCGCGATAGCAGCACGAACAGAGGAGAGAGATGCAGCTCCGGCGAGCAGTAGCGCTAAGACAACGCACAACACCAACGAGGAAACAGTCGGATTCCGTCGACGGAGAAAGCAGGGGACGAGAGAGTGAATTGAGGGTTTGGGGTTTCGATTTTGTCGAGCAAAAGAACAGAGGAAAGGGGTTTAGCTTTACAGTTTGGGGTTTTGGGTTTTGAAAAGATAAGTAAGGGTTTGGGTTCTAGTCAACCGACAAGGAAAGGTTGGGTTTATCCAACCGACCAAGAAACAGATAAGCGGGTTTTAGGTTCCTATTAACCGATAAACACGATTCGTGTTTTGTTAGGTTTTCTATTTGGGCCAAATACCTCTCAAATAATTTTCAATAACTAAAATCTAAAACATATAATATAAATAATTTCATAAATTACACAAATAAATATATTGCGAATACGACAAGATAAATATCCATACTCCAACTCAAATAAAATAAGAGTATCCGAAAAATAATTAACTTAATAATTATAATTAACTTCTAAATAAACATTCTTAAAAACAGGCTCCGGCGAACTTAAGACACCGGCGAGAAGAGGAAGACGAGAACAGAGCAGCGGCACGACAACCCATCAACACCGCACACACACATCACCAAGAACGCGAACAACAGCATCAACAACGCCAAGGAGGCGACTGCGCGACGGATCATGCCCCAAGTCTGGAGGATTCTTAACGTCATCGACAGGGTGACAGCGTCTTGGGAAGAGGCCTTCACCCTTCACGACCTACTGTTGCACTATGAGATTAGGGTTAAAGCAAAGAATAGGATAGCCCTACATGCAAAGGCAAGGTTAGAACCTCTGGTCGGGGGAATTCAGTCAAACGAAAGGGGTTGGAAGAACAGGTTTGTTTTTGTGAAGAGGTCGTCGCTAGGGGAAGCCGGGGCGTCTCTAGTCGGTGGCTGGAATACCGAAGGTGTGTTAATTTCCAGTTTTTCTAAGTTTGCGACGTGTCGTTAACACCATTCTTACATCGTTTCTTCTGCAGGTCTTAATCCAAAACTATTGTCGCATCGCGAGAGTCTCAGAGTCTTTATGACAAGTTTCTTGAAGGTGTCAGAAGACGACAGGCAATTCAGAAGGGTTCTCTTTGCTTCTCAAGATAGTTGTTCATCTATGGCATCTGGTTAGTCCATCTGTCTTTTATTTCTAAGTAGGATTTTCTAAGGAGGGTCCTTGCGTTACTAACATGCTTTGGTATTCTTGGACAGGTTCATCACAGTCGCGTCCTAGGGGGAGTTTGGACGGTCAAGCGCTAGCTGAGATGCTGCGCAAACGTAAGAGGGAATCTTCGGCTGACGCGACGTCTCTATCGTCAGCATCAGCAAAGAAGGACACGACGGTCGTCGTCCATTTAGACGATGAACAGGACGTCGCGTCCAAGACGCGCAAAATTGATTTCTTGGCCCCTCCAGACAAGAGTGGGCCTTCCTACTCTGTGACCGTCCCAAGTGACTTCATGTCGTTGGAACGGTCCATATGGCCTGAAGCAGACAGGTTCCTTTTTCCCAGCGCAATGGAAAGGATTAAGGAACATACTCTTCCTTGCATGATGTCGGATGGGCTGGAACTCCTATTTCAGGTATAAACTACACGACTCCCCTTTTCAAACATTATGCCCTCTTATGACTATAGCTTGCAACTCTCTAAATGACACGTCTCTTATATTTTTTGTGTTGTCTTCTCAACATCTCCTGATGGCTAAGAGGGAGATATCTTCTCTGTTGAAAGGTCATCTGACCATGAAGCAGAGAATGGAGAAGGCTGAGTTGGACGCAAAGTCCAAGAGCGACGAGGTGGAGTCCTGCAAGAAGGCCATGGAGGACATGAAGAAGTCTTTGCAGAAGAATGGGGAAGAGCTGGAAAAGATAAGGCTGAGGGCAACTAGGTTGGAGGAGTCTTCTCGTCTAGAGATCTCGATGCTTCAAGCAAGCGTCGATGCACAGAAGAACGAGCTGGACATGCTCGAGGCTAAGGTGACGACTAGGGTCAGGGCGAAGCTGATGTACCAGTTCCTGATGAAGAAAACAGCATCCTGGACGCCGCAAAAGGACATCGACCTATACATCCAATTCATGGGGTCAATGAAAGATCTTATGGATGAGGAGGACTTAGCTGCGACGGCGGATTCCACATCAAAGGTTGATGAAAACGCCCCGTCTTGTGCTGGGTTCATAGCGTCGGATGTGCCTCCTGACCCTGAGACTGAGAAGGAAGCCCCAACCACTGTCTTGCCAGCTGAAACGTCAGAGGAGAAGGAAGCTGAGAAGGTCTCTGACGTTTAGTCTCCTAGTCCCTTATGTCATGCCTCTTATCCTTTAAACTTAATTTTTAATCAAACTGTGTTTTAAGTCACTCAAGGGAGTGACTGTTTGTATTAAACTTTTGGGTCACCTAAGGGTGTGACCATAACTTTTACATTACTAATCATGGATCTTTTTGGGTCGCCTATGGGGGTGACCATTTACTACGTTGCTTTAGAAAAAAAAATTCTTATCATAGATAATCTTATGTCTCTGCTGTGTGTCATATGCATGTATCCTGGTCGCTATTCTGACGTTTCTAAAGGATTAACCAGGCGTTCTATAGGCCATCTTTGGTCGTTCAGACGTATCACTTGGACTTAGTAAGAGTCATAATTAGTCATACGGACGTATCATTTGGACTTAATGAAAGTCATAATTAATCATACGGGCGTATCGTTTGGACTCAATAAAAGTCATAATTAGTCGTTCAGACGTATCGTTTGGACTCAATAAAAGTCATAATCAGTCGTTCAGACGTACCGTTTGGATTAAACGACTTTCTAGAATACACATAGGAAATACACAAAACTTACATGTGCCCGTCAGGGGGGGTGGCTGAAATGTCACCAATAGCTATGATTTTAAAATGACTGTGCCCCTGTCGTTGCGTCAGCTGAGGTAATGGTGGAAGTCGCTGGGACGCTCATGAGTTGAATGTGGACGACTTGCCTGCAACTTCAACAAGTACCCAGTGAGAGAACACTATGGTCGCTAGTCACCTAGCGACCCAATTGTAACATTACCAACCAATCCACTTCTCTATGTATATATGTTTGTTTTTTTTTTTTTTTTTTTTTTTTTTGCTGAAAATGAAAACAAAGCTCGCCACTTGGCGTTTAAAAGTAGTATCGTTTGAGGTGCGTGGCATTCCAACTGCGAGGTACTGAGCTTCCGTCATGTCGAACCAATTGGTAGGCTCCATGGCCTACTACTTTACTGATTTGGTATGGCCCTTCCCACTTCTGGCCTAGTTTGCCAGCGTTAGCCTCCTGTGTGTTTTAGAACACTTTTCTTAGGACCCAATCTCCTTCGACGAAGGACTTGACTTGAACGTTTTTGTTGAAGCTCCTCGCTACTATTTGCTGATGTGCTGCCATGCGCACCACAGCTGCATCGCGCAATTCCTCAATGGTATCTAGGTCGTTAATCAATTCGTCGCGGTTCCGTGGTTCCGTCGCTAGGCTGCATCTCGCAGTCGGGACGATCACCTCTGTTGGTAGGACAACCTCGCAACCATAGACTAATGAGAACGGAGTTTGTCCGGTGGCAGTGCGTGGTGTCGTACGATTAGCCCACAAGATGGAAGGCAACGCCTCCGCCCATTTACCTTTCTTGGCTGTGAGCCGTTTCTTCAAAGAGTCAATGATCGCTTTGTTGCTGGACTCAGCCGGTCCATTGGCTTGCGGGTATCTTGGCGTTGACGTTAGCAACGCTATGCCCCACTCATCGCAAAAGCGTCTTGTTTCGTTGCTAATGAACTGCGACCCGTTGTCGCATACTATCTCGGACGGGACACCGAATCTGCAAATGATGTTAGTGTATACTTCCTCCGTTTCTAAATAAGCGCAACACTTCTTGTTTTCACGTTTGCCAATGTATTATTTTAACCATTAATATCTTCAATTATCAATAAGTAAAAATTATAAAAAGTTGATATTAAAAAAAATCACATTCAGACGAATCTAACAAAATCCCACATGACTATGTTTTTCCTAAAATGTAAATCACCGAAGCTAATTAAAGTTTAAACTGTGAATAGTAAACACTATGCAAATGTTGCACTTATTTAGAAACGGAGGAAGTATAAAGGAGATCACTTCCTTATCACGTACTTGCTGAAAAGATCCTGCCTCAATCCACTTAGAAAAATAGTCGGTTAGTGCCAACATAAAGACCTTCTGTCCTGGGGTTGGAGGTAACTTACCAACTATGTCCATGCCCCACTTCATGAAAGGCCAAGGTGTTAGAGTAGGATGCAAAGGTTCACAAGGTTTGTGCGTCATACCTGCATGTCGTTGACAACTATCACATTTGGCGACATACCTTGTTGCGTCCTTCCTCATTGTCGGCCAATAATAGCCCATGCGCAATATTCTATTAGATAAGCTGCGCCCTCCTGAATGGTTCCCACAAGTACCATCGTGCATGTCCTTCAGGACTTGCCCCCACTGCTCCTTTTCCAATCAACGCAGTTAGGGGCCTGCGGCGGACCGTTTGAAGAGTACTCCTTAAATGAGGAAGTATCGTGACGCTTTGAATCGCATTCTGCGTGCCTCCGCCTTATCTGTTGGTAGTACATCGTTAGCAATGAAATCATAAAATGGCTTTGTCCAACTGACACTTACCTCGTCATCGTCGGGAGTACTTCCTGACGCGGGACCGTCTATATTACTGACGACCCCACAACTGTCTCGAAGTTGGTCGGTCGTGGTTGCGACAGCGTCTCCAATATTTTTAGCGATGGCAGGGTTTGTCAAGTGAACAATAGGGACGGACGTAAACGAGACGTCCCTCAATGAAGATCCGAGGTTGGCCAATGCCTCCGCTTGTGTATTTTGATCCCTTGGTATCTGCAAAATATCAAACGAGTTAAATACTTTACTTTTACTCTGAGCTATTTCCAGATACATGGCCATTTTAGAGTCTTTGCTGCGAATTCGCCTTTGACTTGGCTGACTATCAGCAGTGAATCACTGAAGACTTTCAATGCTTTCGCTCCCATGTCTTCTGCTAACGTCATTCCGGCTATGAGCGCCTCGTATTCGGCTTCATTATTCGTCGCTCTAAATTCACAACAAATGGCTCGTACTATCTTACTCCCCTGTGGTGACTTTAGCCCGATGCCTAAACCTGCGCCACGAAAATTAGAAGATTCGTCGACGAACAATACCCAGCAGTCGTCGTTCACTTGTTTAATCCTTGCAACTTCGTCGTCTGCGAGCTTCTCTAGCTCCGGGCTAAAGTCCGCCACAAAATCTGCCAAGGCTTGTGACTTGACAGCAGTCCTTGGATGAAACTGGATGTCGTACGCGCTGAGTGCTATTGCTCACTTGCTCATGCGACCTGTCAATTCTGGATGTCGCAAAACAGACTTGATAGGATAATTAGTCATCACGACTACAGTATGCGTTTCAAAATAATGCCTAAGCTTCTTAACAGCTACGACTAAAGCTAAGATGAGTTTTTCTAATGAAGAATATCTGGTCTCCGCGTCTAGCAGAGACTTACTGACATAGTAAATTGGTAGCTGCTGGCTCTCCGCCTCCCGCGTCAGGACATCGCTGATGGATACGTTACTTACCGCGAGATAAAGCTGCAACGTTTCCCCGATGTTTGGCTTTGACAGCAATGGCGGCGTCGCTAGATAGTTTTTCAGCTTTTGTAACGCATCTTCATGTTGTTGCGTCCATGCGAAGACCTTGTTCTTTCTTAGGACGTCATAAAACAGATGACACTTCTCAGATGACCGGGATATGAAACGATTTAGTGCGGCCACGCGACCGGTCAATTTTTGTACTTCCTTGACGCGTCGTGGGGACTGAATGTTGATGATGGCTTTGATTTGATCTTGGCTGGCCTTGTTGAACCCTAGTTTTGATGATGACAAAGAAACAAAGATGCAAACTAAGTAGTGAACTAATGAGTTATTTAAGTGTATGATGATTAAGGTATCAATACAAGGAACTGGGAGAATACGAAGTCAAGGAAGAAGTCAAAAGAGGATTTCAAAGGCTAAGTAAAGAAGTTTCTATAGGTTGATACTGGAGCAAGCATTGGATCAAGAAGAATAGAAGCTAGGCGTTTTATTTTCTAGTTCCAATGTTAAGGAACAAGTAAGAATGGTAAGGAACAGTGACAGCTTTATTTGAGAATGAGAGTTTGTTCCTTTCTAAGGAACAAACTAAGTGGCACTAAACGAATCTGTTAAAGAAACTTGGTTTATAAAAGGAACTAGACTTAGGCGTGCAAAAGTATAACGGTACAAATATGCAATTGAGTAAGTCATGCCTAAATTATAGGAAATTAGTTTTATCTAATTTCAAATCAGTTTAAATGATAAAATCAGTTTTAAAAAGAAAATCTGTTTTTAGGAAAAGAGTTTGTTTTTCGGAAAATATATAGAAAATAATTATCCGGTTTTATAAAGAATTTGTTTAAAAGAAATTATTTTCTTAAAGATTAAAAATTCAGTTTTAATAAATAAAAGCTGTTTTTATAACTAACTGATTTTCGGATAAAGCTCAAGGAACTCCTATTACTTAGGAGTTGTGGCTAAAAATATCCACGTTCATATTGAGATCATGGGATCATGGGACATGATGAGAATCGTGTTCCTTAGGGGAAGGAACATCATGGGTTAATGGACTTAACATGTAATTGAATTTTACTCCCACATTCTTTGTGATTATCACTATTAATATTGAAGTCTAAATGAGTTCCAAAGTGTGTCTGACTAAGTAACTAAGTGAGTTTAACTAATTAAGTGTCAGTGCCTTCATTCTCTCATAATAGCCATTTGTTCTTTGCTTTCTTACTCTAATTCCACTAAGCTTATTTCGATCAATTGTATTTTGGTTTTCGGGGTAAGGGAACTTTGAGTGAAGTTCTGTAAGAGAGAGGCTTTGAGTAAAGCTTGTATGTGTGAAAAACTTCGAGTGAAGTTGAGAGGAACTACTGTTAAGGGAACAGTGGCTCAGGAACTTGAGTTTAGGAACTCAAGGTGTGGCTCGAGTTAGAATTAGGTTGTAACAAAGTTGTTTGGCGTAATTAGTGAAAGAGTTAAGTTTAAAATCCCTAGTGGTCGAGGTTGTTTCTTCTTGTTGGGCCCAAGAAGTTTTTCCTCGTAAAAAAACCCTTGTGTTCCTCTAGCTTGTTTATTCGTTAAAGTTTTAATTTCCGCAAAAAGTTACGTTTATTTCTACACCTACAATTCACCCCCCTCTTGTAGTGTTCCTAGGGAAATAACAATTGGTATCAGAGATAGAACTCACGTAAGATAGGAAACCCTATTGAGAAAAAGATCCAAGGAACAACGAACACCACCGAGAAACTTGAAGAAGGTTATTCCACTCAAAGGCCTCCTATGTTCAATGGAAAGTACTACAACTATTGGAAGAACCGCATGGAGATATTCATCAAAGCTGAAAACTATCAGGTATGGAGAGTCATTGAAGTTGGTGATTTCGAAGTCATAACTACAAATGATAAAAAGGAGGTAACTCTAAAACCCCTCTCTGATTATGACAAATCTGATTTTGAAAAAATGGAAGTAAATGCCATGGCTATTAAATTGTTGCATTGTGGACTTGGACCCCATGAACATAATAGGATCATGGGATGCAAATCCGCAAAGCAAATATGGGATTTACTAGAAGTAACCCATGAAGGAACTAATGAAGTTAAAAGATCGAAAATTGATTTACTTATGAATCAATATGAACTGTTCTGCATGAAATCAAAGAAAGCATCCGAGACATGTTTACTCGTTTTACTAACATTATTAATGAGTTGGCTTCTCTTGGAAAGTTTATTTCATCTGAGGAACAGGTTCGAAAGGTTCTTAGGAGTCTTCCTAAGGACAGATGGATGGCTAAAGTCACTGCTCTTCAAGAAACAAAAGACTTCACTAAGTTCAACTTAGAACAGCTGGCAGGGTCACTTATGACTCATGAGCTTCACCTTGATACTGAATATGGTGAAAGCTCCAAATCAAAATCAATTGCTCTCAAAGCAGATGATGAAGATGATTCGGATTCAGAAGAAGAAGAAGCAGCCCTCATGGTTCGAAAATTTCGAAAGATGTACAGGAACATGAAGAATGGAAACTTCAAAGGTAAAACTAAGAAATTTTCTAACAAAGCTGCTTGTCATAAATGTGGTGTACAGATCACTTCATCAAGGAATGTCCTCTTTGGGAAAATGACAAAACCAAAGAAAGGAACAAGGAACGCTTTGCTGAAAGGAACAAAGAATCAAAAGCACCTTTCTCTAAGGCAAATGTCGCAAAGCTATGATAGCTGCTTGGGGAGATTCAGAGACGGAAGAAGAAGAGGAACACCAACTGAAGAAACAGCAAACCTTTGTCTCATGGCAAACACTGACGAAAAAGAAGATGAAGAAAAAGTTGAGGTAAGTCAACATGGTCTTGAGTCAGACTTAGATGTAAAACTAGGCCTGAAATATATGATCTTCTTTATGATGCAATTCTTGAATGTAGAGATGAACGTGAAAAACGTAAACAAACGGAACAAGCCTTAAAGTTGCAAGGAACACATAGAATGGCTTAAGAAAATGGGAACAGATGTTGAAACAAGATTTTTTGATTTATTTGATAAAAACTCTAAAATCAAAGAATGTTATAAAAGTTTGAAAAATGAAAATTATCTAATTAATTTAGAGATTTCACACTTGAAGGATTTGTCCCTGTTCTGAGTTCCT
Organism: Beta vulgaris subsp. vulgaris; assembly: GCF_026745355.1. Taxonomy (NCBI): domain Eukaryota; kingdom Viridiplantae; phylum Streptophyta; class Magnoliopsida; order Caryophyllales; family Amaranthaceae; genus Beta; species Beta vulgaris. Next base: position 43,547,135 of record NC_079205.1, on the reverse strand, counting down.
TTGATATAAGATCAACCCCTTTGAAAGGATACAGATCTGAGATTGAAAATTGAATAAAGAGAAAAATATTTTAAAGGAACAGATCTGTAATCTTAAAAAGGAACTGGTTGTCGCAAGGAACAGAGGCAAAATCATGAAAGTTCCTAAGTGGATTGAGAAACCACAGACCAAGAGGAAGGAAGGTCTTGGTTTTGAAAACTACAAGAAAAGGAACAAGACAAAGAAATATGTTGATCTACCTAGTGATAAGTTTGTATGTATTGTGGCAAGGTAGGTCATTACATAAATCAATGTCAATAAAATCTGAGATGATTGGGAAAAATGTGACAATAAGTAAGAAAAAATGGGTTGTCAAAACAAATCCTAGTCAAGAACAGGAACCCACGAAAGATGGGGTTCCTACAACTAACACCTAGTTGATTTTTGCAGGTTGGAGTGAGGGGGAACAACACATGGTATCTCGATAGTGGTTGTTCCAAGCACATGACAGGAGACAAAACAAGTTTCTCTCACTCACAACCTATGAAGGTGGAAGTGTAACATTTGGTGATAATAAGAAAGGTAACATAGTTGCATGGGTAAGGTGGTAAGTCACCACTACACTCCATTGAAAATGTATTTTTAGTTGAAGGTCTAAAACATAATCTATTAAGCATTTCTCAATTCTGTGACAAGGAAATACTGTAAAATTTGATAAAGAAAAATGCTTGATCATCAACATTAAAACTAAGAAGGTTATCTTGGAAGGAACAAGGAAAGGGAACACATACATTGTGGATCTAGACCTTGTTCCTCAAATCAATTTAACTTGTCTTAGTGTTATTGAAGATGATTCACTTCTTTGGCACAAGCGTCTAGGACATGCTAGCTTTTCATTACTTGAGAAACTTAGATCAAAAGATCTTGTTTTAGGATTACCATCCATAAAATTTCATATTGATCAAGTTTGTGATGCATGTGCACGAGGTAAGCAAGTAAGATCCTCTTTCAAATCTAAAACGATTGTAAGTACCACTAAACCATTAGAATTAATTCATATGGACTTATGTGGACCCATGAGAATTCAAAGCAGAAGTGGAAAGAGGTATGTACTTGTGATTGTAGATGACTACTCTAGGTATACTTGGGTTATTTTTCTCACTAGTAAAGATGAAACTTATGATGAGTTCCTTGTCTTTGCTAAAAGAGTTCAAAACTTAAGTGGTCATAAAATAATGCACATTAGATCAGATCATGGCAAAGAATTCGAAAATTATAAATTTGATGACTTAAGCAGAGATAATGGCCTAGATCATAATTTTTCTGCCCCTAGAACACCACAACAAAATGGTGTTGTAGAAAGGAAAAATAGAACTTTGGAGGAAATGTCTAGAACCATGTTAATTGCTAGTGAACTTCCAAGGAACTTTTGGGCTGAAGCTGTTAATACTGCTTGTCACATAATTAATCGTGCCATGATGAGACCTATCATTAATAAAACTCCTTATGAACTTTATTTTGGAAAGAAACCAAATATCACCTATTTTAGAACATTTGGCTGCAAATGTTATGTGCATAATAATGGAAAAGATAATCTTGGAAAATTTGATGCAAGGAGTGATGAAGCAATATTTTTAGGATACTCCTCACATAGTAAAGCTTATAGAGTATATAACAAGAGAACTATGTGTGTTGAAGAAAGCATTCACGTAATCTTTGATGAATCTGACAAATATAATCCAAGAATACAGGTTGATGACTATGAGATGGGTTAGTACAACCAAGTAAAGGAAGCAGATTCACAAGAAGAAGAAGAAGTGAAAGAGGAAAGGAACGAGGAATTTGAAAATAATGACATCAATGATGTTCCTGTTCCTCAAGGAGGAGAAGATGTTCCTGTTCCTCAAAATGAAGGAACTGAGTCCACCGAGGCTAAAAGGAACAACTGATCAGAGTTCCTCATCTACTCAAGGAACTCATGAGGAACAACATGTTCCTATAAGAGAGTTTCAACCAAAACCTTGGAGACTACAAAAATCACATCCAATTGAACTCATAATCAGCGACATATCCAAAGGTACGCAAACTAGATCTCAGTTAAGGAACTTTTGTGCATTTCATGCGTTCCTATCAATGATGGAACCAAGAAATCATGAAGAAGCCTTAACTGACTCTGATTGGATTACTGCAATGCAAGCTGAATTAAATGAGTTTGAAAGAAACAAGGTATGGCATCTAGTTCCCTCATCTAAACAACAAAAAGTAATTGGCTTAAAATGGGTGTTTAGAAACAAACTAGATGAATATGGAACCATTGTAAGAAACAAAGCTAGACTTGTAGTAAAAGGTTATAATCAACAAGAAGGAATAGATTATGAAGAAACCTTTGCTCCTGTAGCTAGATTAGAAGCCATTAGAATTTTAATTGCATTTGCTGCTTACATGGGATTTAAACTATATCAAATGGATGTTAAGTGTGCATTTTTAAATGGCTATCTAAAGAAGATGTATATGTTGAACAACCCCCTGGTTTGAAAAAATAATCTCCCAAATCATGTCTACAAGCTTGATAAAGCTCTTTATGGGTTAAAACAAGCACCTAGATCATGGTATGAGAGATTATCAAAGTTCCTTTTAGAAAACAATTTTAAAAGAGGAAAGGTTGATAAAACCTTGTTCCTAAAATCTAAAGGAACTGAATTTTGCTTGTTCAAATATATGTTGATGACATCATATTCGGAGCTACTAATGAAACATTGTGCAAAGAATTCTCAAGTCTCATGAGTAATGAATTTGAAATGAGTATGATGGGTGAGTTAAATTTCTTTCTTGGATACAAATCAAACAAACTGAAAAGGGAATAATTGTTACCAACAAAAATACATAAAGGAACTATTAAAGAAATATGGCCTCGAAAATTCAAAGATAAATCACACTCCTATGGGAACTTCAACTAGATTAGATGAAGACTCCATAGGAACAAGTGTTGATCAAACAAAATATAGAGGAATGATTGGTTCACTTTTGTATCTAACTGCTAGTCGTCCAGACATAGCTTTAGGCAGTGTTTGTGGAATTTAAGCAAATCCAAAGGAGTCTCACCTTACTGCTTGAAGAGAATTCTTAGATATCTTAAAGGAACAGATGATCTTGGACTCTACTATCCAAGAAGTGATACATTCGAGCTAAAAGGATATGCAGATGCAGATTATGCTGGAGATCTTGTAAATAGGAAAAGCACCTCAGGTATGGCACAATTCCTTAGTCATAGTTTAGTTTCTTGGAGTACCAAGAAACAAAACACAGTTGCTTTATCCACTGCTGAAGCAGAATATGTAGCAGCTGCTGCATGTTGCTCTCAAATGCTTTGGATAAAACAACAACTTAGTGACTATGGAATAAACTTTGAATTGTGTTCCTATTTATTGTGAAATACAAGTGCTATAGATATTTCTAAAGATCCAGTGCATCATTCTAGAGTAAAGCATATACATATCAGACATCACTTTTTAAGAGAAAATGTTGAAAAAGGTTTGATTAAACTTGAGTTTTGTCAAACTGAGAATCAGATTGCTGATATTCTAACTAAGCCTTTCAAAGGATAGATATGAAAAATTAAGGCTTGAGTTAGGGTTAATAAAAATTAAGTGATTGTTCCTATATCATTCCCCCATGTTTGAATCAATTTGAGTGACTTTGTGTGCTAAAATAATTGTGTTTAATTGCCTAAGACCATTGCAAATTGGAATGTTAAAACATAAACATGAATTCAAAGAAATTAAACAACTCACAAATGTCACATAATACTCCCCTTACTGTTCCTAAGGTTAAGAAACATGCATGATATGAAGGACATTGATATGTAGCATTAGTTGTTCCTATAGCACAAGTTCCTTAGCATTTATTTTCTTTCAAAAATTAAAACTCATAAAAATCCGAAAACAATCCCAAAATAAAAGGAATCAGATTTAATTAAATCTTGATTCTTATTTATCATCTTTTCGTTTTCTTTTTTCTTTTTATTTTTTATTTGCTTTATTTTTTCCCGCGTGTCATAAACACTATTACATGCAAAACTCCTCTTAATTCACATTATGAAACCGTGTTCCTCAACTCTTCATCTTCACCATAGCCGAAAACTCATCACACCTCTTATACTCCATAAAAACCTCAATCTTCTCAAATCATGGCAAAAACTTCACGAAATCTCCTTTTCCAACATCAAAAACTACCAACACTTCAAAAATGGAAATACTTCATCTCCAACCAAAACCCTTGAAACCGACCAAATTCAAGAAACCCCATAGAGAACAACAATTAGAATCTCCCAGAAGGAGTATGCGTAGAAGAAAGTTAATTGGGGAAGATGATGAAGAAGAAACCCCGAAACAAACTCAGGGGGAACTGTTTCTTCATCTTCCAAGAAACGGGTCGAACAAAGTGAATCTAGGTATGTTTGGGTTTTGTGTAGATTTAGAATGGGCAAATAAAGTGAATTTCAGAATTAACTCCATTCTAAAGGAACAAGGCATGGAATTCTTGTTTGAATTCGCCTTTAACAATCCTTGTTCCTTTAGCATGGATGAATTTGTGCAAATTTTTACTAACACAATGGTCTTTCACAACTGAGGTTAGAGGAAAGAAAATTAAGTTTAATCAAGCCACATTGGGCAAAGTTTGGGAAGTTCCTTGCAAAGGAACTGATTTGTACTTTAAACGGAAAGGAACTGTTCTTTTCCGAATTTTCCTCAGACAAAATTTAGAATATTTTGGAGGAACTGCTGGTCAAAACAAACTAAACCATAACCTACTTTCTCCCCTTCACAAAGTATTGTTTAACTTGGTATGGAGAGCACTCATTCCTCGGACTGAAAAAAGGAATGAAGTGGGTCTCTTAGATATGTGTTATATGTTTTGCTTGACCACCACTTCAAATCAACTTCCCTTCCCTCTTCATTCAACATCTTACTCACTGTATTGAAACAATTGTGTGATTGGTATGGTGCTTTGATAACTTCTTACTTCATCACTTTGAAGTAAGACTCACTGGTTGGACTACATTAGGAGTAAAACAAGGGAACATTAAATGAGAGGACTCTAAATGGACTTGGTCTGTCTGTCCAAGAAGGAGTTCTCACCCAAGGGAGAATAGCTCCATGTTCCTCAAGTAAAAGAAAATTGCCTAAGCTTGACTTAGAAGAAGAAGATAATGATGTTATCTTGGAGGAACCTGTTCCTAAGCCGGAGGAACCAAAACCAAAGAGGCGAAAACACATTGCTACCAAGCCTAGAGTTTCTGTTCCTCAGAGGGTGAGGAAGAGCAATCGTTAAAGATTGCTCCTACTGTTTCTGTTCCTTCCAACAAGGACTCTCCTTTAGTCCTTTCGGATGCTGAGGAACAGGAACCCTCCACTCTCAAGGAACCCCCTCCACCACCATCACCTAAACTCTCTGTTCCTTTCACAAAACTGCCTTCCATTTCTCCCTCATCCTTCTCTGTTCCTTCCAGCTTTGAGCAGATGAAGGATGAAATAAAAGGACCTAATCCCTTTGCTTCCACCTCCACAACTCTTCCACCAACACCACCATTTCTCCCTCCAATTTATCACCCTTCACCTTCTGTTTCCATTCCTGGAACAGATGAACCTTCCATTCAACCCCCTCAAGTTCCTTCACAATATTCACCTTCTGCCTCAGGTTCCAAGGGTAAGGAACAAGAATCTCCAGATGATGTAGCTGGGTAAATGATGTTTGTCTTCCTGCTCAACACATGATCAAATTTTATAATCATCTTCACTGGACTTTGGATGCTAAAACTGATAAAATGATGAGTCTTATGAAGACCCTAAGTGATACAGTTGTTGCGCAACAAAGAAGATGGACTCTATGGCCCTTGCTTTGGCGGAGTTGAAGGAACAAGTTGGACTCAACCATGGGGTGGTGATGAAGAAACTAGAGGATGTGGTGGAAGAAGAAGTTGTAGAGGAACACCATTCCCCTTCCTTTCTTAGTTTTTTTTTTGTTATTGTTCCTGTTTCCTTTTCAAGGAACATGGCTTTGTTTAATCCTTTTTCTTTTCTTTCTTTGTTTGTTGTTATGGAACAAGTGCTATATATAAACAATGACTTTTGCTATTATCTGTGTTTTCGAATGTTTATGCATAATTTCTTCCTTGGAATGGCTAGTATTATGTGATTGATGTTTGAGCAAGTTTACTCTTTGAAATCTAACTTAACCACTAATGGTGCTTGCTTATGGTCTTAAGGTGTTAAATCAATTCATCAATACATGCAGAGTCTATTCTTTTTGAGGATGACAAAGGGGGAAAATGATTTAAGGAACAAACTGTACATATACATAAATTAAAAAATTAAAAATTTTAATAAGGAAAATGAAAAATTCAAAATAATTGGTTATATAAGGTAAATGAAAAATCAAAAATAGGTTAAGGTAAATGAAAAATCAAAATTCAGTTACTTACTTAATTGTGTTTTATTTTTCATTTTCTTCTTTATTATTTTATCATTTTCATTCACTTATATTATTTGTTATTCCTTAGTTTGTACCTTTGTTGTCATCATCAAAAAGGGGGAAATTGTTGAACCCTAGTTTTGATGATGACAAAGAAACAAAGATGCAAACTAAGTAGTGAACTAATGAGTTATTTAAGTGTATGATGTTAAGGTATCAATGAAAGGAACTGGGAGAATACGAAGTCAAGGAAGAAGTCAAGAGAGGATTTCAAAGGCTAAGTAAAGAAGTTTCTATAGTTGATACTGGAGCAAGCATTGGATCAAGAAGAATAAAGCTAGGCGTTTTATTTTCTAGTTCCAATGTAAAGGAACAAAGTAAGAATGGTAAGGAACAGTGGCAGTTTATTTGAGAATGAGAGTTTGTTCCTTTCTAAGGAACAAACTAAGTGGCACTAAACGAATGTTAAAGGAACTTGTTTATAAAAGGAACTAGACTTAGGCGTGCAAAAGTATAACGGTACAATATGCAATTGAGTAAGTCATGCCTAAATTATAGGAAATTAGTTTTATCTAATTTCAAATCAGTTAAATGATAAAATCAGTTTTAAAAAGAAAATCTGTTTTAGGAAAAGATTTTGTTTTTCGGAAAATATATAGAAAATAATTATCCGGTTTTATAAAGAATTTGTTCAAAAGATATTATTTTCTTAAAGATTAAAAATTCAGTTTTAATAAATAAAAGCTGTTTTTATAACTAACTGATTTTCGGATAAAGCTCAAGGAACTCCTATTACTTAGGAGTTGTGGCTAAAAATATCCACGTTCATATTGAGATCATGGGATCATGGGACATGATGAGAACGTGTTCCTTAGGGAAGGAACATCATGGGTTAATGGACTTAACATGTAATCAAAGTTTTTACTCCCACGTTCTTTGTGATTATCACTATAAATATTGAAGTCTAAATGAGTTCCAAAGTGTGTCTGACTAAGTAATTAAGTGAGTTTAACTAATTAAGTGTCAGTGCCTTCATTCTCTCATAATAGCCATTTGTTCTTTGCTTTCTTACTCTAATTCCACTAAGCTTATTTCGATCAATTGTATATTGGTTTTTGGGGTAAGGGAACTTTGAGTGAAATTCTGTAAGAGAGAGGCTTTGAGTAAGCTTGTATGTGTGAGAAAACTTCGAGTGAAGTTGAGAGGAACTACTGTTAAGGGAACAGTGGCTCAGGAACTTGAGTTTAGGAACTCAAGGTGTGGCTCGAGTTAGAATTAGGTTGTAACAAAGTTGTTTGGCCTAATTAGTGAAAGAGTTGAGTTTAAAATCCCTAGTGGTCGAGGTTGTTTCTTCTTGTTGGGCCCAAGAAGTTTTTCCTCGTAAAAATCCCTTGTGTTCCTCTAGCTTGTTTATTCGTTAAAGTTTTAATTTCCACAAAAAGTTACGTTTATTTCTACACCTACAATTGACCCCCCCTCTTGTAGTGTTCCTAGGGAAATAACATGCCTCAATTCCGCGCCGCGTCACGACGTACCCTAGAAATTTTCCTGCGGACACTCCAAAGGTGCACTTAGTAGGATTTAATTTCATGACATACCTTCGTAATACGTCGAAAGCCTCCGACAGGTGTTGAATGTGATCGCTCGCTCGCTTGGACTTGACGAGCATATCATCGATGTACACTTCCATGGTGTCACCCAGTTGGTCTTTGAACATTTGATTAACTAGTCGCTGGTACGTGGCACCTGCATTTTTCAAACCAAAAGGCATAACCTTGTAACAATATATACCTTTATCAGTGACAAACGCGGTCTTTTCCTGGTCGCCCGGATGCATCAATATTTGGTTGTACCCGGAATACGCGTCCATGAACGTTAAAAGCTCGTGACCGGCCGTCGCGTCGACCATTGCATCGATATGGGGAAGAGGAAACGGATCCTTAGGACATGCTTTGTTCAGGTCCGTGAAGTCGATGCAGACTCTCCACTTTCCGTTCTTTTTGCTGACCACCACGACGTTAGCTAACCAATCTGGGTATTTTACTTCGCAGATCTTTCCGGTATCAATTATTTCTGGACCTCATCGTTGATGACCTGGTTCCTTTCAGGAGCGAACTTACGTCTTTTCTGCTTCACAGGCTTGTGAGCGGGATCAACGTTGAGCTTATGCGTGATAACGTCAAGACTGATACCTGTCATATCTTCATGGGACCAAGCAAAACAATCTTGGTTAGCTTTCAAGAAATCGATTAACTGACCTCGTATCTCTTGTGACAATGTCGCTCCGATTCGAACGACGCGATCGGGGATGGATGGATCGAGCATTACTTCATCCACGTCCTGCTCGCTGGGCGCGTCGGGTGCTGACCCATCCTTTAATTGCTAGATAGCTGCCTTTGGGGGCTTGAGCGATGAACTATAGCATTCCCTTGCAGACTTCTGCTTGCCCTTTATTTCTTGGACCCCCAACTTGGTAGAAAACTTCAGCGACTGATGATAGGTTGAAGGGACGGCCTTCATCTTGTGTATCCATGGGGTTCCGAGAATGATGTTGTATGCTCACGGGCAATCTACGACGTTGAACCTGGTCGAGAGGTTGACGCCTTTGGCTAGCGTTGGCAGCGTGATCTCCCCGACAGTATGCTGGGCCTCTCCACTGAAACCTACTAAAATAATAGATTTTTTAGTAATATCTTTATCACACAGACCCATACCTTCGAGGGCGCTTTTGAATATGATGTTGGCTGAGCTGCCCCCATCGACCAACACTCACTTCAATAGGCAGTTGCTGACAGTCAGGGATATGACCAATCCGTCATGATGCTCCACGTCGCAGACGTCGTCGTCATCAAAGGTTATGGCCATCGCTTCGAGCTTGCGCTCCTCGGCTGACCTGCAAGATTTATAAACGGCGGACGAGGGGGTACCCTCTCTTGCTAGCCTTTTGGCTGCGGAATACGTTAGTCCACATACATCAGATCCACCAGAAATGACGTTAATTACCTTTACGTGAGCGGGCGATGCAGGAGGGTCGGATTGCGTAGTATTTTTTCGAAAGGACGCTTTACCTTTGTCGCTCAGAAGGTCCTTAAGATGTCCCTTATTGAGCATGAACGCGACTTCGCGTCGCAACGCAATGCACTCCTCCGTCTTATGCCCATGATCATGATGGAACTGACACCATTTCGACTGATCTTTTTGCGCCTCGGGGCGGTCGCTCTTCTTCGGCCAACGAACTGGCGCTCCGATTCTAGCTAAGGCATTCACCACGCCTCCGACGTCGACGAACAATCCGTAGGAATCTAAGGCATGGAAGGCTGGCGACTCCGTCATTGTGCCGTTACCTGCACTTTCTGCGATGTTAGCAACATCGTTTACCTGGTTTGAACGGCTGTAGGGGTGACTTCGCCAGTTGTTCTTCTTAGGGACGAAGGCCTTCCGATCAACGGGAGTATCCGGCGCGCGTCGGGTGGATATGGTGTTCAGGATGGCGTCGTCTTCCTCCAACATCATTTGTGCTAATGCTCGCGACTTGACTTCCTCGAACGTCTGGCACGGGTACTTCGTCAGGCGATTGTATAGCTTCGACCGCAAGATTAGTCCTTTCCTGAAACATTCAATAGCAGTCTTAGTATTAAGATTTTTAATGCTAATCATTTCTTTGTTAAAGCGATTATAATAATCGCGAACGGATTCTTTGGGTCCCTGCACGACGCCATATAGGTCGCTCGTTTGCTTTTCCAGGCTGCAACTGCCTTCAAACTTCTCATAGAACTTATTGACGAGGGTGGAGAAATTGCCAATGCTTCGTGGCTTGAGAGATCCCAACCACTTGAGAGCGGGACCGGTGAGCATGGCTCCGAACGACTTGCACATGCATGCTTCTACTAGATGCCAGGGGATCGACGCTTGCCTCATCCGCTGCTTGTATTGCGCGACGTGGTCGCCCGGATCGGTTGAACCATCGTAAGTAGCAGCTAGGGTAGGCAGGTTGAGCTTTTTTGGGGAGCACGACTCTTGAGATCCTGTCGACGAACGGTGACTCTGCGTAGCCGTCGGGGTGCTCCACGATGCCTAGTGTTGGGGCTCCGGGGAGCTGGGACATGAGCTTCATCAAGCGCCTGTTCTGCTTTTCGATCTGAGTCAGGCGCTTCGTCATAAGGTTTGCTTCTTCTCCACCTTGGTCGTTTCCTTCATTGTTCAAAGGCTATTCGTCCTCGGGCTCTTCATCATTTTCAGGTGCTTCATCATCCGACTCAGAGAGATTCCCCATATAAGGGACGTCATTCAGATTTTCTCGACGTCGGGCTTTCGAGGCCTTGGATGATGCTAACTCCTCTTGTAATTTCTGGATCCTCTCTTTGTCGTAAAGTCAGTAGTTAGACGCTCGTTGACTTGCCTCATTTCGAGCATCTCTGCTCTCATTTGCTCGTACTGCCTTTGCATTTCCTCGAGGTTAGGTGTTTTTACCATTTGACAGATTTTGAATAGTAGATGGTCTTGTTAGGCCCCACGGTGGGCGCCAAATTGTTTATGCTAAAATTTATCGCTAACCAGATAATGTTAAGGTCAATGCGACGAAAGAATGCAAAGGGGAGTCAAATGGGATGAACACACAAAAATGGTGACGCGGAAAACCCCTATGAAGATGGGTAAAAACCGCGGGTGGTTAGAGATCCACCAAACTAATATCGTTCACTATCTTTCTTTGTGACTGAGTGTCGTTTACAAGAATGCCAAGTTCACCTTAGTGTCTTTCTCATAATGTTGCGTAAAAAACATGAAAATGACCTCTCTCTCTCTTTTATACGCCTTTTCTTTCCTTTGGCTTTTTTCCAACGAATACAACAATAAATCTACTCATTATTACATTGATTTCTTGGCTTAAATCACGGCGATCTTCTTCACTTGTGTGCCAACGTCTTGACCCACGCTTCTTAACGGCTGATTTTATGGCTGGTTAATCTCTTTCCTTATTTAACCAGACCGTTACTCATTCAATGTTCCAGCTTCAAATTCCGCATTGCCTGCTATGTCTTTAGGTCTAACTCCCTTCGTCACCGTACCGTATGTTGTCATGTCGTCGCGTCATCGCGTCCTTGCGTCAATGTCAACCTGTAAAAAATTCAGCCATAACAAAGATCATTAACAATCATTAGGAAACTCGAGAGATTATTCGGGTGCATAGAACGGGAATATATTACATCATTGAGTGACAAAACGCGCTGGATAGAGATGTTATTTTTCTACTTAATACTACTTTCATTGATGGCAAACCGATTGCGTTCCGCTCGATCTCAACACATCAAATACCTACTAGTATCAATTTCAATATGGTGCGAATATGGGTACATATTCATGACCTTCCATGGGTTTTTCTAGATTTTGAAAGAACAATATGTATTTACGCCATATTGGTTATGTCGAAATAATTGAGCCTCAACGGCCAGGGTTGCCATTACAACCATTTTTACGAGCTAGGGTTATCGTTGACTTAACCCAGCCCTTGATACTAGGCTGCTTTCTTCCTTAGACGAGCATAACGTATCGTGGGTGTATTTTAGGTATGAAGGTATCTATAAGTTTTGTAAGGAGTGCGGGTTTGTGGGACACTATACGGGAAGATGCAATCTTTCCGCGTATGATGCGCAAAGAATCATTCGCCAACGAGCTCGAAGTTTTGAAGAACAAGGTATGACTATTCTCCATACAAGAGAGGGAGTTCAATTATACACCAAAATGATTAATGGGCTCACAGATTAATTCGTTTAAAGAAATCTTAGTGTAAGTATTCAACAAATCCATTATAATCTTCTTGCACCTCGCCATGATCCATATTTATTCACACATCTTTGCGTTAATGAACATGGGTCTTCGAAAAGCTGGTCGGAGGAATTCTTTGAGGCTTCTCCTGAGTTTAATCACCCTAACCCTAATCAAATCTACTCCGATTAAAATTCTCAAAACGAAACCAATCCCTATCAAATTTTTCTAATGATTCAAATTTTTCATGCTTCCCCTTCGCCAGGGCGCAGATTTGGTCTTGCTCCGGTGACCCAAGGGTTAGTTACCCCACCTCCGCCACGTCAAAACCGCCATCATCAAACCCTAAACTTTAACCAGCCTCCCCGTCAACCTAGTCCACAAAATACCGAAGCCCAAAATCCAAGCCCACATGGGAGTGAAACAAGTGCTCAAGTGCCACAGTAGAGTCGGCTCTTTCAAGCTTTGGGTATTTCTAATTACTAAGGGGAGTTATAAGCCTATGTAATCTACCAAGCGCAATCCGTGTTTTATGCCCAAATTTGATCTTTCATGACTCGTTTGGGTTTAATGATCCACTTTCACCACTCCAAGCCTAATGCCCATTGAATCAAGCTGACAATGGCACTTTAGAGGATTTTGTTTCTCAAGGCTGGGCCTCAAGACCCCCAGCGGGTCTAAACGAAGATGGGCCAAGGAATTGATTTGAAAATGTTACTCCCAAACTTAACACAATGCTACTATTGGATGGGCTTTGAACTCGGACTAGGCAGGCGACCCTTTGCAACATGAGGCCATCGATTCTGAAACACAAGAGATGAGGAATATTTCTCAATTCATTAATGATCAGTTTCTTATTTCTCCTCCTTTTTTTTCTAAGCCATTTAATCCAGTATTGCAGGGCTAGGGTTTGACGACAAATAGGAAGCATCCACTCTCTCAATCAGGTTTATACTCTCCTACTAGCCCTCTTCAATTTACCAAGATGCACCTTAGCTTGGAGTCCGAAGATGATTCTTCTACCCCACCAGTTAATTCATGCCCAAGACCAATTGTGACGGCGCTTCAGTGTTCTTCAGCAACTTTCACAGAGAAGAGACGTCGAGTTGCACCCTTGACCTGCAGTCAGTCCTTGGGAAGTTATATTCTTTTAGTGGGTGATATTACTCAAAAGTCGTATTAAAAATCAAAAAAATACAGGTTAGAAGGATGGGAAGTGAAAGGGGGATTCAATGTTTAGCCGCAAGAGCACGATGCAATTCAAGACAAAGGCTCTAAAAGACCTTTCAATGGCACGCCATCTAGGCGTGGAATCTGATACTGACATAACCTCTCCAGCAAATCATAAAAGGCAAGCAAGGGTGTCTCCACCAACTATAGGTGAGGATTGGTCATTAAAACACATCAGAACGTCAAAGGACAAATCGGAGGCACGTGAGCAGACGATGGAATTGGATTATGAACATATGGAGCTGCATTTCACTATGACTGTTACACTTGAGGATGATGCTGTTACTAGGGAAGTTGTTGACCTAGATCAACCATTAATGAGTCAATGAAGGGGCTTTCATGGAACTGTCGCGGCTCAAAAGCCAATTATAACACGACCGTTCCTTATCTTTTTTGGCTTATTTCGCATTTTCGTCCCACTTTTTAATTCTGCAAGAAACTAAAACTTCTGTTAATCATGTACATAGTTTGCTTAGAACTACTAGTCCTACTATGTGTAGGGATCGAAAGGGGGTCACAACGACATCCACAATGTCACACACAAGACGATCAACCAATAATTGAATCCAATTAACCCACAATTTGTCACGCAACCGTTTCACCAAGATAACCAACAATATTGCAATATATAATCAGTAATAAAACAGTAACTAAATGCAACGATAACAGGAAGAAATAATAACAAACAACGCACACGAATTATACGTGGAAAACCCCTTCGATGTGAAGGATAAAATCCACGAGACCGTTTAAGGAGTCCACCATATACTTCTCTTATTGATTAATGGAGGGAAAAAGAACCCAAATCAGACTACAACGGTTCATACACCCACCAACAATCACCAAGAACAATAAGAGATAAAAGTATAACAATAAAGTGAAAGAATATCACCAAAACAACAGTTCTGTCCAGACCCTAATTGCGACCAAACCAGACCTCACAGCGATGATCCAACCGTCCAAAATGAAGCCCTAGATTTCAAGAACAAGTTTTCCAAATTTCAGCACGATCGGACCATGAAACACCTCCGATCGAGCACTTGATCAGGACTGAGCAGGCTGAAATACGAAAATCAGCAAACCCCCTCAATCTCTTGTTTGTGCGTGTGTTTTTGTTAATTGATGCTGCTCTTATTTTCCACCTTATAAACCCTCCTAAATTCTGCTAAATAAGCCACATAATAAGCCCAAAGTTGGACTTAAAAAAAAAAGAAGTAACATGGTATAATATTGGGCCAAATAAAAGGATCCAAATAAAAAATACATATTACTAACTTGGGTTGGACCCATAATAATCTCCCCCTTCAACCCAACACAGGGAAGATGAACACACTTCAATCACCACTTGAAGCTCATCCCCACAAGCTTACCACAAACTTCAAGCTTGTTTCTGGGAACCATCTTAGTTAACATGTCTGCACTATTCTTATAAGTGTATGTGGACCTTCTTCGGCTTCATTTTCTTCTCCTCGATCACATTTCGCAACCAATGATATCTAACATCAATATTTTTGGTACGAGCGTGATACATAGAGTTCTTACTCAAATCCATAGCACTCTGACTATCACAAAATACAACATACTCACCTTGCTTCAAACCTAACTCTTGAAGGAACCTCTTCAACCAAAGCATCTCCGATCCTTACTTGCTTCCACGATTGCTATACACTCTGCCTCAGTAGTTGACAATGCCACACCCTTTTGTAACTTGGATTGCCATGAAATAGCTCCCCCTGAAAATGTGAACACATAACCTGAGGTAGACTTTCTGTTATCAAGATCAACAGCCATGTCTGCATATGCATAACCCTCAAGAATAGGTTTGCCACCTCCATAACACAAACTTAGTTTAGAGGTGCCACACAAGTATCTGATGATCCACTTCACTGCATCCTAGTGAGTCTTACCCGGATTAGATAAGTATCTACTCATCAAACCAACAGAGTGTGCAATATCTGGCCTAGTACACACCATAGCATACACCAAAGAACTAATAGCATAAGAATAAGGAATAGAAGACATACTTGCTTTCTCCTTCTCCGTTGTAGGACAATCTCTCTTACTTAGCTTAAAGTGAGCTGCTAATGGTGTAATAACAGGCTTGACATGCTTCATATTGAACCTTTCAAGCACACGTTCGATATATTTTTCTTGTGATAACCACAACTTTCCAGCTTTCCTATCACGAGCAATCTCCACGCCTAAGGTTTGCTTCGCAGGGCCCAAATCTTTCATGTCAAATGACATGGACAAGTCTTTCTTCAAGTTGCTAATCATCCCTGCATCTTGTCCAACTATCAACATATCATCCACATACAAAAGAAGGATAATAAAGTTATCACCGGGGAATTTTCTGAAATACACACAAGGGTCTGCAGAAGTTCGTTGATAATCATGACTAGTAATAAATGAATCAAATTTCTTATACCAATGTCTTGGTGCCTGTTTATGCCCATAAAGACTCTTCTTCAACTTGCAAACAAGTTTCTCTTTGCCCTTTACTTCAAAGCCTACAGGTTGCTCCATGTAGATTTCTTCATGCAAGTCACCATGTAAGAAAGCAGTTTTCACATCAAGATGCTCCAACTCAAGATCAAGACTTGCAGCTAACCCCAAAATAGTTTTGATAGAAGTCATCTTGACAACCAGAGAGAAGAACTCATCAAAATCAATGCCCTTTTCTGGTTGCATCCTTTTACCACCAACCTGGCTTTCCCCTTCACTATCTTCTCATCATCTTTCTTGTTCTTGAAAACCCATATGTTCTTCAAGACTTTCTTTCCCTTAGGAAGCTTCACCAACTCATAAGTATGATTCTTCATCAAATAATCCATCTCCTTTTTTATAGCCTCGAGCCAAAGATCCTTGTCTTCACTAGACATCACTTCTTGGAAACTCTCGGGCTCCCCCTCATTAGTGATTAAGATGTACTCTGAGTTAGGATACTTAGAAGAAGGTTTTCGATCTCCAATTAACCTTCGAACTTGTACATCATCCACCTGTGGGGTAGGTTGCTCCCCCGATCATGAACCTCTTCTTCATCTGGTTGATCATCATCGGGAGCATCATCATGAGTATCATTAAATTCTGGTATATCACCACCATCATCAGGTTGTACCTCCTCATTACTATCATGTGTTTCTTCAATATTCTCATGTGTTGGTTGTTCAACAGAAATAGAAGTAGGGACAGAAGAAACATCAGTAGTATCAACAAATGAATCTGAGTTAGTGTGATACCTTGCACTCATAAGATCTGCACCCTTTTCGTGCTCAAAGAATACCACATCTCTGCTTCTCACTACCTTCTGTTTCTCGGGATCATAGAGCTTGAACCCATACTCTTTATCACCATAGCCAACAAACACACATGGAGTAGTCTTATAATCAAGCTTCGATCTCTGATCTTTCGGCACATGCATGTATGCCTTGCATCCAAAGACTCTAAGATGTGAATATGTGGGATCACATCCCTTCCATGCTCTCTCAAGAATGTCGAGACCCAAAAGGAATAGATGGAGAACGGTTGATCAGATAAACCGCAGTTTGCACTGCTTCTGCCCAAAATGACTTTGGTAGATCAGACATCTTTAACATACACCTCACTTTCTCCACAATGGTTCTGTTCATCTTCTCTGCAACACCATTATGTTGAGGAGTGCCAGGAACAGTCTTCACATGTCGAATACCATGCTGTGAACAATAATTCTTAAACTCATATGAAGTATACTCACCACCATTGTCAGAACGAAGACACTTCAATTTTCTTTCTGTCTCCCTCTCCACCATAGCATGAAATTTCTGGAATGTTTCAAATACTTGGCTCTTAGTCTTCAACATGTAGACCCAAGTTTTCCTAGTAGCATCATCAATGAAAGTGACAAAGTATCTGTTGCCACCATTAGACTCCACCCCAATGGGACCACAAACATCGGAGTGAACAAGCTCCTCCTAGTAGACTTCCTTGAAAAAGAAGCTCTATGTTGCTTGCCTGCAAAACAATGATCACAGGGGTCAAGTGTAATTGTAGTATCAACAGGAATAAGAGTTTTACCTGCTAGACATTTTAAACCCTTGCCACTCATGTGTCCCAATCCGCAATGCCATAAGTTAGGAGAATTCTTCTCTTCTACGGCATTGAGCTCACCGGAACATACACTCAAATATGTTTTGTACAAAGAGCAACACAACTCGCCTCGTACAACTGTCATAGAACCCTTGGACAATTTCCATTTTCCATCACCAAAAGTATGTATGAATCCTTCTTGATCAAGAACATTAGCAGAGAACAAGTTAAGGCGTAGATCAGAAATATGGCGCACATTCTTCAATGTAAGCATGCACCCAACACTAGTATTCACACGAATATCACCTAACCCAACAATGCTTGCTGAGCTCTAGTTACCCATTTTAACACTATCAAAGTCGCCAAGTTGGTAATTCATGAAGTACTCCCTTCTTGGAACACAATGGTATGAAGCACCTGTATCTACTAACCACTGTGTATCTGAACCATCAACATGATGACATTCACTAGTTGCACAAATCAAAGTGACCTCATCATCACTCTTAGAAGCGGTTGCTGCAGTATTTTTGTCATCTCCCTCCTTTTGTGAATCATGCTTCTTCCTTTGTTCTCTTTTCAAGCGAAAATAATATTTCTTGATATGTCCGGGCTTCTTGCAGTAATGACATATAGCCAAATTTCTCCCATCACTGGATTAAGACCTACTCCATGAGTTACCACGACCTTTGGGGACCCTGACTCTTACTTCTTCCTCTGTTCTCCACAACTAAGAGCATGTGACTTGTCAACTCCCATCTCATTATTCCTTCCGATCTCTTCATTAAACATGCTTTCTTTAATCACATCCAAAGATAAAATGCCATCAGGAGCAAAGTTACTAATAGTCACAACCAAGGTCTCCCAACTATTTGGCAAAGAACTCAACAAGAACAAAGCCTGCAACTCATCATCAAGAACAATCTTCATAGTACTCAGCTTGTTAATAATATCCTGGAAGTCACTAAGATGCTCAGAAACAGACTTTCCACCTTTCAGTTTCAAATTAATAAGTCTTTTAATCAATGAAGCTTTGTTATGAGGAGTTTTCCTTTCATAAAGACCTTCCAACTTATTCCACAAATCATAAGGGTCGGACTCTTGTGACACGTCGTTGAATATGCTAATGTCAACCCATTGCCTAATAGTCTCCAAAGTCTTTCTTTTCAAATTTACCCAATCTTTTTCTTCCATTTTATCTAGTTTAGATGATTTAGAGACACTACCATCAGAGTTGGTGACAGTTTCAATTGGATCATATAAGTCCTTGCAATATAACAAGTCCTCCATTATAGGTCTCTAGATGGAATAATTGGTTCTTGTCAATTTAACCATTGAATTACCTCCACTACCACTAGTAGACTCCATAACAATGGTCAAATTTACTATCGGCTTTAATACCAAGTTGTAAGGATCGAAAGGGGGTCACAACGACACCCACAATGTCACACACAAGACAATCAACCAATAATTAAATCCAATCAACCCAAAATTTGTCACACAACCAATTCACCAAGATAAACAACAATATTGCAATATATAGTCAACAATAAAACAGTTACGAAATGCAACGATAACAGGAAGAAATAATAACAAACAACGCACACGAATTATACGTTGAAAACCCCTTCGATGTGAAGGATAAAAACCACGGGACCATTTAAGGAGTCCACCCTATACTTCTCTTATTGACAAATTGAGGAAAAAAGAACCCAAATCAGTCTACAAAGGTTCATGCATCCACCAACAATCACCAAGAACAATAAGAGATCAAAGTATAACAATAAAGTGAAAGAATATCACCAAAATAGAAGTTCTGTCCAGATCCTAATTCCGACCAAACCAAAATTCACAGCGACGATCCAACCTTCAAAATGAAGCCGTAGATGTCAGGAACAAGCTGTCAAAAGTTTAGCAAAATCGGACCATGGGAACACCTCCGATCGAGCACTTGATCAGGACTGGGCAGACTGAAATACGAAAATCAACAAAACCCCTCAATCTCTTGTTTGTGCGTGTGTTTTTCTTAATTGCTGCTGCTCTTATTTTCCACCTTATAAACCCTCCTAAAGCTTGCTAAATAAGCCACATAATAAACCCAAAGTTGGACTTAGAAAAAAATAAACAAGTAACATGGTATAATATTGGGCCAAACAAAAGGACCCAAATAAAAAACACATATTACTAACTTGGGTTGGACCCATAACACTATGTATGTGGAGTAGATGATGATGACTCGGGGGGGGGGGGGGGTTGTAGTTTTTTTGTTAGGGACCCTTCATAGTTGATGTTGTGTGTAAGGCCTATTTTTTTTTTTTTTGTCTTTTGTTAAATCTTGGCTAGTAATGGTAAGGAATGACATATTTTGTTCTTGTATGGTGAAGCTCAACATAAAAATAGATAGTAGCTCTGGGATGAATTATATACTTTGCTTTCAAACTATTCGAAGTTCCTTATCATCGGCTACATCAACCAAATAGACAACTATGCTGATAAACTTGGGGGAGCACCATTAATTCGAAGTTGGGAAGCTATAAATCAACGGAAACATGCCGTTATATATAATCTTCATGGTATTCCATTTTATGGTTTGCGGTTCACCTGGTCAAATAATAGAGAAGATCAACAGGATTTTCTCGAACGCCTAGATCGAGCTTATGTTACTTCCCCATGGCTCGATGAATTTTCCGAAACGATAATTCATAATCTTCCCATGGTTTAATCAGATCATGGCCCTATTTTCCTTCAAACGAATCCCCCTGCTAGAATCAACAAATGAACTTATTAGATAGATAATTGGTGTCTCTAATACCTAAAAATTAAATAATATCATTAAAGAGGTTTGGAAATTACATATTTCTGGTTCACCAATGTATCTTCTCTCTCGAAAATTAGTGGTAGTTCGAGAACATGTGAAGTAATGTTGTCTTGGTCAGAAACTTTTTGAGGAGTAAATTGGCATTCAATTTTTTATGATCTTCAACAAATGAGCAACCAGATAACTACCCTACAGGAGAGTTCGATTTTTTTTGGGTCGTAGGCGACAACTAATAAATGAAGCTTCGCTTGGCTTTTCGTATTGGAAACAACGTATGAAAGATAACAATATCATTCTTGGTGATCTTCCTACAAGGTATCTTTTCCAACGCCTTTGTAAACAAAAACAAAGGAATCACACTTTTATGTTAAAGAATGAAGGCGGAAATTGGATCAATAATCAACACGACATAGTTTTCATGTGTTGAACCATTTTAACCAGATTTTTTCTTTGCCAAATACTATGCTTGATGATTATCACCAGCATGGCTCGGAAATTGATTTTGTTCTACAGGAATTACATTTAGGGCATGTTCTCCCCAGCTTATTTTTCAGTTCAGTTCAATTCAGTTCAGTTTAGTTTAGCTCTGGATAATACTTTTACACTCACATATCACTATTCATTTCAGTTCAATTCAATTCAGTTCAGTTCATTTCAGTTCATTTCAATTCAGTTCATTTCAATTCAGTTCAGTTCAGTTTAATTCAGTTCAGTTCAGTTTAATTCAATTCAGTGTACAATTCAGTTAAGTTATTTTATGCCGAAGAGACAGGCCCTTGCCCAGTCTTTAGGAAGCGCAAAGATCATCTCAGTAGTAGAGAAATATAATATTGCTGCTATTGAATTGTAGCGGTTTTAGCTATACACAACAATAAACTGTGTGAAAGAAAAAAAAGACGTTCAGAATAAGTTATTGCTTTAGTTTTAAGAGGAAACTCAATAGGTTAAAATAATCATAATATTTTAATCTATTGCTGCGGTTTTCTCTAAAAATTGCAGCAATATCCATCTTCAGTTGATAAAATACACGCTTGGGGACATAGGGTTACCCCTCATTCCATTTCATGAAAAGGCGTCATTCTCTTCAATACTTCTTCTCTCTCCTAACTCCTTCTTTAGCTTAGGGTTTCAGACTTTCTTCGCATCTCATAACACTCCTTTCTCTTTCCCTCATTTCACACCTTGCAATCTCCTCATCGAGCTTGCTTCTTCATCCATCACCATGCGCCGTCCTCTTCACACCAGCTTCTTCCACCCATTAACGGTCGTTGTTGGCCACATTATTCGCCGTCTTCAGATCGAGCTTCCTCCCTCATCCATCACCATGCGACATCGTCTTCAAATCAGTAATCGTTGTTGGTCGTGTCCTTTGCCGTCTTCAGATCGAGATTCCTCCTTCATCCATCACTGTGCTCCGTCGCCAATGAATCGTCATATCTCAATTGCAGCCGCATTCTTCAATCGTCTTTGCCGTCTTCAAAGTGGTCGTGTTCTTCGCCGCCTTCAACGAAGAGATGGTTTGTTGAGTTCACTCGCACAAGTCTTTGAGTTCTTCGAGTTTTTGAGCTTTTTTAGGGTTTTTTTATTTGATTTATTAATTAGGTTTGTTGAAAAAAATTAATTTGATTTTTTAATTAGGTTGGTTGAGTTGTTAACATTGTATCTGATTTTGCTCAGTGATATAAGTTTGGGTTGGATTTTAGTTTCATTTTTCGTTGTTGTAAGTTTGTGTTGGATTTCAATCTCTATCGTGAATTGCAATTTTTTGTGTTGGAAAAGTTGAGTACCTATGCTTAAAGTTTTCCACATTAAAAGCTGAGTATTGGAATTCATAATAAATCACTCAATATGACCCGAAATTCACAAAAAAAAAAAATTTAAAAATTGATGTACATATTGCCGTGGGTTTAGGTTACAACTGCAGCAATAGGTTAAGCTATTGTCGCATTTCCAAAACCGCATCAATTGATTTGTGGCGGTACTAAAATTGCAGCAATAGGTCCCTAAAAAGCCATAGCAATATACAATTGTTCTACTAGTGTATGTTCTTGCGCCTTTTTCTGATGAGGAAATTAAAGCAAATATCTTCAACATTGCAAGTGATAAATCCCCGAGTTTGGATGGTGTAGACACAAAATCGTGTCTCCCCATTGAGTACCCAATGATAAAACATATTGTCATCTTAATTAGTCTGTTCAAAGGAATAACAATTGGACGAGCTTAGCCCAAAAACATTTCGAAAATATAAATTCTATTTATTAAATTCAATCCCAATTTTAAAGGCCAATTAATTATTGATAATTATTTTTATTTTTAATAATAATTATTCTTGATAATTAATTTTTAAAGCATATTTCGAAAATCATATTTTTATTCCTAACGATAGTTGATTCCGGATTTCAAAGGATACAAAAGAATCTTTAAGCAATCCAAAACCGGCCAGAAAGTAAGTGCGTGTGACGCGCAAAGTTGTGCGCTAGATGCACAATTTCATTTTATCTTTTCGATTCGTTTTCAGTCTCTTTTGCCCATAAATACCTCGTTTCTTCGAACAACTTTTCATAATGCTTTCCTACGACTTCTACACATACTCTCCTATATATACTCAAACTCATATTGGAACACATTTAAATACATTCAAACTCACATTCACACACATCGGTAACTTCGAATTTCTTATTTCAAGTTTTAAGATCGCTCATCCTGCGACTGTAATACAAGACCCAGACAAAGGTATAATTTCTGAAGGTTAATTTCAATTTATTTCTTATTTTACTAACAATCTACTTGTCACGATGTAGATCTTAAAGGGAATTAGCGCTATATTATACATTCTTCTCTAAATATCCCTTTTTTTTATATTTTCATTTACATTACAATCGTATTAGTCATATGCATGATGAATGATTTAATGCTTTCATCATCTCACATGATTATTCTTGCTAATCAAAGACCTAAAAAATTGTTATAACATTAAATTCGGATAATTTGGACAACATGTTAGGTTTCCTGTAATTTGGTTGCTTTAATAATATGTCACAAAAAATTAGTATTTTGTTTGTTAAATGAACCGACATAGTTTAATTATATACTCCATTAAAAAGTTTCTTGCTTATTTATTTGCATAGAACTTGAAATGAATCGATATTAAGTAGACACCATCAATGGGTGAATTTGATTCCAAATGTTATTCGTACCCTCACCCCTGAACTCAATCTATGGTTCATTGATCATTAATGGAGTCATGACGGGAAAACCTACATTTGATAACTCCCTAAGTTATCCCTACAATTTTCCAATATCCAATTAGGTTTTATGAGTCTTCCTTTAAATACTTGTTGGCGGCTTCTCTATGTTTCATAACGTTTTCAATAAAACCATTACGATGAGGTAGTCAAATACGCGCTTATCTCGCGTAGATAATCACATATGGGTTCTCCGCTGAATTTTTCAAACAACATTGACAACTTTTAGGTCCTTCTGTTCTACAGGCAATTCATCGTTTCTTTATAACGGGATTCTCGATCGCTTAAGGAATGGAATTGCACTTGGTCCTTGTTCCTTAGATTTCACTTTATGAAAAGGTAAATCATTTACGCCCAATCAGTGTGTGCAATATTGTTTATAAATGTGCGTCCAAATGCATCGTTAATCGTATGAACCCCCTTCACCCTTCACTTATTGAAGACTACCATAATGCTTTTGTCCGGAGTCGACATATGAGTGATAATATTATTTTCACATGAGATTATACATATTAATAACAAACAGTGAAGTGGGATTTGTCAACTAGCAGCTCTTAAACTTGACATGAATAAAGCTTATGATCACGCTAGCTGGCTATTTATTCCAAAAGTGCTCACAACTTATGAGTTCCCGCCGTTTTGTGTTCAGCTGATTCAACAATGTATTTCTACAGTCTCGTATCGGGTTATTATTAAGGGCATTACTATTTGTCGTCTGTATTTACTGAAAATTGCCTGTATATTTTCCAAGATATTCCTAAACTACCCCTACATATACTCACTCTCTCCTACTCTCACTCACTCACTCTCACGTGTCATCTCAACGA
Source organism: Beta vulgaris subsp. vulgaris (assembly GCF_026745355.1). Taxonomy (NCBI): domain Eukaryota; kingdom Viridiplantae; phylum Streptophyta; class Magnoliopsida; order Caryophyllales; family Amaranthaceae; genus Beta; species Beta vulgaris. The sequence continues at coordinate 43,522,740 of NC_079205.1, read as the reverse complement.
GCTCTAGAAAAGGCATGTTATACTTGTTGGTTTTGTACGTTGCATCCATGCCAACAACATGCAGATAAGTACGGAGGATATTTGCCGACCAAATGTGCACCATGAACGCATGTTCATTACATTTGTCTCTTCGTCTTGTCTTATCTAATGAAGGTAACCGTGCTCTCGACAAGGTGGATGAAATATTGCATCACGTCTCTACCATCCATTGCTTTCCTTCTATCTTTTTCCTTCATGTTGTAGAAGTGTCTCATATATGGATGATCATCGTGAAATTTCTCATTAACAAATTTCATGATACTAGTAGGCCTAACGTGCGACTTAATCATATCGCGAACGAAAACCATAGTCGCCAGACTAAGGCCGCTCATGGGTCGTGGCTCTCACGTTAATGAATGAACTCATGATTGTGTATGCCCATTATCCCAAGCTCTGCTTTGATCATCCATCCTATTCGATTAGGATAATCCAAAAACTTTATCTTAACTCCCGCCGTGCATCCACATGCTTTTGTTTTTGTAGCTAGACGTTCTCCTATGCTAAGATGCCTACCTTCACCTCGATATCTTTCACCCCGATTACATTTCATATAAACATACTCTCGACCACTAGGCTCAAGTCTATGATTTTACGAAATTACCATCACAAACCTAATTTCATGTGTCCTTGTTTTAATCCAAGCATGTACTTCATTATTCTCAGCCCAAAGTGTTTCATTATAAAACATGTGATTAAAATCAATATAATCACCCCCAAAATCCGGCAAATAAATATAAAACATTTTAACATTTACTATTTATAGAACATATAGTCACTAATATTATCTAATTAAATCAATCACTTACTAATCATACCTACTAATTACTTAATTAATCACAACTATCAATATTAACTAAATATTCAATAAATAATTAACAACATAGCAAATTTTTGCACGACTATCATTAGCTAACAAAAAAAATAACAATTAATTATCAGAATAATTCGAATAATATGCAAACATATTCATCTTAAACTTAATAACTTGATATTAACTAAATATATAATTACACAACCTAGTAACAAATGTTCGTTAGCAACATTACAATATTTTCAGAATAACTATGCTAATCAGAAAATTACTATTAATTATCAAAATATTTCAGTTTTGTACGTATTAACAGATTTTCTGTGCGAATATAATTACAAGGTACCGATTTTTTTTCGTTCCCTCGGTGGAGGAAACGAAACAGATCTCTGTTTCCTCCACGGAGGAAACGAAACAGATCTCTGTTTCCTCCACGGAGGAAACGAAACAGATCTTCGTTTCCTCCATGGAGGAAACATAAATTCATTTCGTTACTGTGGTAACGAAGTGGAATTTCGTTTCCTCCATGGAGGAAACGAAAATCTGTTTCATTTACTCGGTGTAGGAATTACCGTGCGTTGGTGGCGGAATTGTTTTATAACTAACCACATTTCGTTCTGGTGATGCTTGCGGCGTTGACGGTTCTTTGCCGGACATTGTGGTGCTTCAGTGGTACTATGGCAGTGGTGGTCTGCGACTGTGAGGTGGTGCTCCAGTAGTGGTGGTTGTTCGCGGTGGTGGTGGTACGCAAGTGTAACTCCGGTGGTGGTGGTGTGCAAGTGTAACTCTGGTGGTGGTGGTGCGCAATTGTGGCTCCGATGATGGTGGTCCACCGGTGGTGGTGGTGATCGAGTGTGACTCAGATGATGATGGTCCGTCGGTGGTGGTGGTCGGGTAGTAGTAGTGTTAGAGGTGAAAAAGGGGTGAGAAAGTAGGAATGGGTGAGGTTGGATGAGAGGTGAGAGAGTAAGAGTGGGTGAAAGAGGAGGGGTATGGGGGCATTTAAAGGAAAAAATACGGGAGATTTTTAGTAAATACGAACGACAAATAGTGATAACGATTATTAATGGTTCAGTGACTCGGTCTCTCATGCATTCATTCCTAATGTGGTCTTCGTTAGGGGGATCCTTTGTCTCCATATCTGTTTTTATTTAGTATGGATATTCTCTCTCTAATGTCTACTTTAGCAACGTACATATAACTTTTCCAAGGCATCAACTTGAAACGACGAGGTCCCACTATTTCTCACTTATTCTTTGCTGATGACTCGCTATTTTTTATCAAAGCTTCAGAGGCTTCTTGCAAAGAGATCACAACATTGATCACTAGATTCTACCTCATATCAGGTCAGATGCTTAATTTTCAAAAGTCCTTTGTCAAACATCGCCTAATAATTCTGCAGAGTAGTAACAAATTTATAAGGATATTCTTTGCATGAACTCCCATAATTCTATGGGCACCTATCTGGCCCAATAGAAATTCAAGATACGAGAGTGTGCCATTTTACTCCTCTATTGGACAAGATTTCAAAGCGCATGTCCTACCAGCGTCATAATAACCTTTCCCATTCTACAAAGCTTATATTGATCAATTTAGTCTTAACAGTGTCAAATCTTCATCATCTTGCGGTTTTTCGTATCCCAACGACAAATTATAAACAAAATTGACCGTCTCCTAGCAAGGTTTTTTTGGGGGAATTCTCTTGCTGAAGGTATTCACTAGAGAAAGAAGGAAATTCTTCACACCCCAAAAGGATTGGGGGGTTTAGGCATTTTTAGTGTACGTCTGTTCAATCATGCATCATTGACGTAACAAGTCTGGCGTATGCACAGGAACCCACAACTATTACTTTCAAAAATATTTTGTGATTCTCGTCAGAATGGCTATAGGTTACGCACCTCATCGTCAAAACATATCTTGGGGTCTTAAGGGGTTGAAGGAAGCGAAAATATAGCTAAGAAAAAACCTTGCCTGGAAGGTGGGCAACAACTCTTTAATCTCAGCCTCAGTGAATAAATGGATGAATAGAAAAACGTCGCCAATATTTCGTGATGATACTCCTCTTAATGACAAAATTCATTTTAAAGTGGCAGACCTTATTACTAGGGGGTGATAATGAGCCTGACAAGCTCGCGAGCAGCTCGGGCTCGGCTCGGTCAAAGCTCGGCTCGTTGAAGCTCGGCTCGAGCTCGGGTTCAGCTCGAGACTTAAACGAGCCGAGCCGAGCTAGGCAAAGCTCGGCTCGTAAAGCTCGTCAGCAGCTCGTTTATTATTTTATATTAAAAAATATATTTATATTAAAAAAATATTTTATATTAAAAAAATTTAATACTAATTTATATTTTAATTTAGATTACAAATTATATATTTTAATTTTTGATCCAACTTCACCTCTACTCTACTAGGCACTAAAGTCCCACATTGGTTAAGAAAACAAGGATCCACCTTATTTTCTTCATAAATAGCTACTACTCCTTACTTCAACTTAAAGTTTAATTTTGTATCTCCTTGGTTGGAAAACAAAAACAATACTTTATTTTCTTCATAGAGGGAATGAAGTATATTTTTAAATAGTTGATTATTTATTACGTAAAATATTTGATAATTTTTTCTTTAGCAAAACATGGAGTCCCACATTGAAATTTTAACAATGCTAGGAGGGATTCCAAGTTATAAAAGCATATGTAAACAAACCAAGGGTATAATGAGCTTTTTTCTTAACAAAACATGGAGTCCCACATTGAAATTTTAGCAATGCTAAGAGGGATTCCAAGTTATATAAGCATATGTAGAATGAGTTTGTTTATCTTAAACAAAACATGGAGTTCCACATTGAAATGGGGATAGTGAGTTTGTTTTTCTTTAACAAACCATGGAGTCCCACATTGAAATCTTAGCAATGCTAAGAGGGAAATCAAGTTATAAAAGCATATGATGGGTGAGTGAACAAGCTCACCTACTTCGAGCCAAGCCGAGCTCATTAGTCGAGCCTAAACGAGCTTGCGAGCCGAGCCTAAACGAGCTTGCGAGCCGAGCCTAAACGAGCTTGCAAGCCGAGCCTAAACGAGCTCGCGAGTCGAGCTCGAGCCCCAAATTTCCATCACGAGCCGAGCCAAGCCTGGGAAATTTTAAACGAGCTCGAGCCGAGCCCAGTGCTATTCGGGCTCGGCTCGGCTCGCTCGATAAGCACCCCTACTTATTACCCCTACGACTCAGCGCTGGAATCTTCCGAAGATTTGTCGCTTGTTTACTCTCGATAGTGCCCGTCAAATCAGGGGGATCGAGTTACCTGCTGATTCAGACCAACAAGATATTCAATATTGGTCACTCACTAAATCAGGAGCTTACTCCAACAAATCTGGTTACTTCTATTGTCTCAACAACAACATACAGAAATTCGTAACATGACAATGCCAATGAGTATGAAATTCTTTCATATCTTATGGGAATTGAACATCATGCCGAAATGGAAACTTTTCATATGAAAATTATGACATAATATATAGTCTGGCTATAAATTCTAACTTATAGTACGACGAGGTATTGGCTCCTCTGATTGTTTCCCTATTTATTTGAGTGATAATGAGGATCTTCAACATCTCTTTTGATTATGCCCCCTAGCTCTCGGAGCTTGGAATGATAACAATTTAGGCTTCGAGTCTATAAGTCAACTGCATGCTCCATTTCCTATCTAGCTAAGGGATAGAATTCTTCAGTTCTGGGCTGAAGATGGTTACAATGGGTCGCGTCTCCCCTCCTTTATACGTAGGTTATGGGCTATTTGGGTTACAAGGAATGCACAAGTTTTTCGGCATAGGCGACTTTGGAACGATTTTCAATGAACTTCCAGTAGGGCATGTCTCAACATGACAACATACCACCTACACTAGAGAAGATACTAGCCATACCCAGCACTAGGGCCCTTCTTTTCCCCTTAGCTTTCACATGGCTAATCTTAATCAAGTTAGATATGCACCTAGGGAATAGGGATGTCGTCATCCAGATTGACGGATGCTGGGATCGAACAACAAGAAGAGGTGGGGCAGCATGGATGATGTGTCATGAGCCGCCAAATCACAATGAAAGACAGTGAATTTCTTTTTTTTTTTGCCTCTTCTGCACTCCTAACTGAAGCAAAAGCATGTCATCAAGCCCTTCTTTGGGCTCGAAGTGCGCTGATTGGAAGGGATGAGATTATCACAAGTTCTTTGCTTTTAGTGCAAGATCTAGCGTCTCCTTATGTTCTTGACATCTCTATCAGCCACATAATTCAGGAAATTCGTTTGATAGCAGGGTCGTCCGAATATTGTACCATCCACAAAGTTTCAAGAGAACGAGTGGCTCAGGCTCATCAGCTTGCTAAGGAGTGGTGTCTAATGTCTATCTAGGTTTTCTCTTTCTAGTCTCTAACATCAAAAAAATGACAAGTTAGCCTGGGGTCCAAGAACCTCTGGAAAGTATGATATTAAGAGTGTTTATAGGATCATTTCTCCCTCTAAGTGTTACTTTAACCTTTCACTACTAAATTGGAAGAAACTTTGGAAAAATTCCCTCCCTTACAAATATACAATGTTATTGTGGCATCTTTCCCACCAAATCCTTCATGTTGGTACAATCCTCAAAACCAAAATTCATAACGTTAACCCAGTTTGCTCTCGATGTGTGAAAAGGAGGAAGATCACATTCATGTTTTTAGGGACTGTTTCAACTCTAGGGAAATCTGGAATATGATTTTAAATTCAAACAAAAATATTGAAAAACCTGACATGAAGGTGTTTATGAATAGTGATTGGAATACTTGGATGCCAGTTAATACTAGAGGTAACCAGGATTGGGTGTGGTATTTGGAATAAATATTTGGCATATCTGGCGAAATAGGGATGAGACGGTGTTCCAACAGAAAATGAGACATGGCTCTTATGTGTTTAATAGATTAACAACCGATTTGGTGGCCAATTTTAAAACTTTTCAGGACAGAGACAAACAACAAATTACAAGTAAAAGAAATGTTAAATGGAGGCTATATGAGGCTGAATTTTACAAGATCAATGAAGCTGATGGAGGAGGTGTAATCAGGAAGGATGGTGGCATCTGGTTCTTAGGTTATTCCTTCAAGACCCAAGCTAAGGATCCAGCGCATGCGAAGCTATTAGCGGTGAGCAAAGATATTGAACTTGCAAAGGATTTTGGGCTGAACAAAATTCAAGTTGAAATGGATGCTTTAATTATTCATCAACTGTTGAAGGAGGTGGAGGATAATGAAATGGATGAACTTGGGATGATAATTCAGGAGATAAAAGTTGCTATCGACTCATATTTTGAAGCATAGTTTCTGCATGTGAAACAAGAAGCAAATATGGTAGCTCATAAGTTAGCTAAACTAGGGATGGATATGAAGGAATGCTCAAGAATCCATGTGTTGATTCCAGATTATGTTAAGGAGGAGCTGGAGAGAGATCTCATTGGAGCACAGATTCAAAGAAACTCGCAAGTTTAATATGGTTTGGTTTAGGTTGTTGGATAAACTGAATGTAAATGTTAACACTGTAGAAGGTGTTCTACGTTTACTTTTGTCAGTAGGGCTAATTCCACTTTTGACTATGTATGAAACACTTATTGTAAGATAAGTATCTAATTTATCTATGCCTTTCGTTTTTTAAAAAAAAAGTTTTCTCTTTCTAGTAACTAATTTTAAGTCTGTTTTCGCGGTGTTAAAAAAAAAAACTTGCAATAAATCCATCCCTGTGATCCATAAGACCATAACCACCATTTGTCACCAATCAACCAAAAACCATGCACGGTACTTAATCCCCCATGGTAAAACAAGCTTTCCATTTTTTCCATATAGTACATGACCAAAATATTATGTACAGTAATCCCTCATATAATCATATGGTAAAAGCATGAATACAAAATATACCTGGATACAGCAGAAACGCAACGACTAACAACTAACAAGTACAATATGGAAGACACGTAATGCATACATTTCCACTCATTATTTTTTACACGATTTTAAAAAATACACAACAGTAAAACAATTTTTTTGAACCTTGACAATCGTTTGATCTAATATGGAACAAGATTACAGCGCGCGATACAAAGTAGACATTAGAACTCCAATGGAGAAGAGGGGGGTGGGGGGATACTAAAAGATAAAGAGAGGCTGCTATCAGCTTAGAAGACCCAGCACAAACTGCTAGCATACAGCAGCATGTATCCCCATGTCTAGTTCCTCCACAATTTTGAAATCAATAACACGTTGAAACCTTTACTGCACCTTAGACTCACAGCAACTGAATAAGAGGGTCAGTCAGCTCTCAGCCTCTGAGAATATAATAACTCAACTTGTTATTTCCTGATCTTCTCTCTACCAATTGACAGGAACTCAAAGCTTCGAACAGCGTCATCGATAACACCTTTATTTGCGGTTGGGGGACGAGAAGGGGTTCCCAACCTGCTGGGCTCAGACCCAGATTTCAGTCTTTGACTGGTGGATAAGCGCCCACTACCTGAGACTAAACGACTGGATCGCTCACTGGGTCCATTAGAAGAACTAGGTCTGCTGGTTGAAGCCACAGCCCTTCTTGACGTGCTGCTGGGCCGAGTAGAGGTATGGCTGCTTCTCATAGAATCAGGCTGCCAAAAAATTTGTTCCATCAATTATTAAAACCATTGTTGTACGAGATAAATCAATCTTTTCTAAAAGAATATGAAAAGGGTATGGGCAACCCATATATGAGAAGAGTTTGGACCACTTATAATCCCAAAGCAGATTACATCCCAAAATCAATTTGCTATAGGAGAACTGAGAGAGTAGCTCCCCAAGCTTATAAGGCGGCTATTTTCTCGCTTCTCCGATGTGGGAAAACTCACTTGTGTACAACATAAATAAATGGGATTCAACATATTCCATAATTAAAAAGAGGAACTGGAAAGAAAAAATACAGATGCAAAAGAAAGGAGTAAAAGGAAGAAATTGCCTAATATACCAAATCTTTCGAGGACATTACCACCTCTGTAGACTTGTGTCTTGATGAATCACCGTGCCCACCAGATGAATTCCTCCTCGAGAAAGCCTCAACAGCAGCAGGAAACTTTTCACGGACCTCTTTCCCTGTGAACACATCAAATGTACGAGTGTCAGAATAAACAGAAAGAAAGAATGTTCACAATAAACTTGTTTTCCATAATACTGAGTATGCGGACTCATAATTCCAGTAAGCTACACTTTGTAAGGGAACAGAAGTACCCGAATGTTTATCAGCTCTCTCAGCAGATGGTCCAGCATGTCCACCTGTCTTCCCAGAAGGTACCTGAAATGCCACATACAGAGTTAAATTTAAACAAAAAAGAACTGCTGCAGCAAAATAAAAATTAAGATACAGACCACCAATGGCAGATCCAGAAATATGAATTTGGGTATGAAGAACTAATAGAATGTACCTCTAACCACTTGGATAAATCTAAATCTCCAAAACTGACATAAAGAGAGAAAGCAAAATCTAAAAAAGACTTCTTTGTAACATAACATCAAATTATCATTGTAGTAATTTTATAAAAAATACGATCTATATAGTAATTTATAAATATAAAGTCAGACTTCGTATTCAGAAGTATTAATTGAGACCAAGTGAAATTTCGTGCTTGTGATCATGACGTGACCCAGAAGATGAAAGGTATGTTGCAACATCAATAATAGAAATTGTCATGCAATGATTAATAGGAGACACATCAGGAGGAAATTATGAAATAAAGAGAGAATCAGTAGAACAACAAGATGACGATGAACGGAAAGGGGATTACATGCCAAAGAAATGCAAAATGGTGAAAATTATTCACATTATGAGGCTCAAACACATAACTTCCATGTTGGCTAACTCTATCATTGCAGTTCTGTCAACAAAACAAGTAGATTTAACAACGTAGTTGTGCATCCAAATGTTTTGAAGGTTCGGGGTGTGCAATTGCATACCCGTGTAATATTGTAATGCGCGCCAATGTACAGTACAACTAACCTTTAGTCTCGAACCAGCACCAAGCTGAGGATACTTCAGTATTGTCCAGTCAAAAACATAATCAAATTGATAGCCTGAAATATCAACCATGCCAAGAAATGAAACAGAATTTGCATAATATCATAAAGTAGTATAAAATTTGTAATATAACAAGTACAAAAGCTACTAAAACATCGAGCATTTGGTTTCTATATAGTCTTTCCTCGAAGAAAGAGAAGTGCTCACAATTGCTCCTGAAAATTGATTGGGGATTTGGAGGCGAGGGGATGACTACTTAAGAAGACTTGACTGCAATATAATGCTGCAGTGAAAATGCGAATTCATGAAACATGCTTCTAATCTGAGAAGCATAACTGACCACTTCTAAAAATTGAGCTCTTCGTTAACCATTTTTGGGGATATCAAAAATATCATTCCCCTTTATCCCTCTTCTCTTTTGCCTTATTGGATTTAGGAGATCACCGAGATGTTCAGAATTTAATAGGAAAAACAGTTGCACCTGAATTCTGATATCTGGGTCAAATGTTACCCCTAATTTCTTGTGCTAGAAAACCACATGCAACATTAGATGACTTAAAAAGGGGGTGGGGGTTGGATAGGAAGTTTATTTATAATAAAAGAAAAGGAGATACTTAATGATTTCTAAAAGAGAGAGAAACATAGTCCAGAATCACATATTTACAACTATCATCCTAATTAGGAACAAGATTTGAGATCACAAATACAAGGGAGGGAGAATTTGGTAAGTAGTAAAGTTGAATTTTTACCTAATGTTGTAAAAATAAGATTTATGCTATTGTCCATGATAAGAGAACTTCATCCCTAAAGATGTAATTTTCTTCATATATATTCATTGCCACTCAATAAAACCTCTTAAGTGGTAATGATTGGTAAAGAAAATTTATGAAAAAAATTGGTAGTTGCGAATGCGCAGGCATTACCACAGACAGCGGTATGAGACTTTCTTTACAACATTATATAGGAATTCACGGCCATTACAACCTATAATTAACGCCTACCAAACAGGCCATGAAAGATACAAAAACTGTTATGCAGGTCTGACACAACACTTTTAGGAATTAAGTCACTGTTAACATGATTAATAACAATAGGAGACCAGAATATTCACAACTTGAGCAATCACCAGTTCACCACAAGATGAGCTAGGTAGTTCATAACCATCTTTACCATATCTGGTTTAAATAGGTCTCAATTAATTCAGGAAAGTTATTGCCAAAAAAAAAATCTAAGCAGACCCAGCGAAGATGAAATTTGAAAATGATAAATGAGCAAGATACACTAATCAATGAAAACCAGCTAAGTCAAGTGAAGCATAGTCAAGGACAGGTCCGGGGAAGGGCACCTTCGCGTATAAACAAGTCACGGAATAGTCTCTTCAAGTATGAATAATCAGGCTTGTCGTCAAAACGCAACGATCGGCAATAATGGAAGTATGACGTAAACTCTGTTGGATATGACTTGCAAAGAACCTGCCAAGGAATCACAAAGTTGGATGAAAGGTAAGCAACCAATATTACCATCCTTCGAAGTACAAAACATGAGAAACTATCAAGCAGCATTTGCAAACTGCAATCTGATTAGATCACAACCAGATGATAAAGGGTTATAATGGTGGAGCACGTCCTTAACTTACACAAGAAAGATAAACATGACATTTATCACGTTAGAGAAACACTATAGAATCCACAATAGCAATTTTTCTCAAAGCATTTAGTTCCTCGCAAGGCTGATAGGTAAATCTTAGTACAACTTCAGGGTGGTGGTCAAAATGGCTTGTAGTAGTGAAAATGAAGCAACTAATGACAATGACCTCTTAGAGTTAACTCCTAAATCCTAATAGCAGATAGTCGAGGAAAAGATACAGCTGTTGGCTGATGACCTAAAATGATTAGACAGCTGGAGGAAAGTGCTGAAAGGATGCCCTCGGCCATGAAGGAGTTCCCCCACATTTCCAGCAGAGACCGAATAAGTTTTCAAGGGAGCCTTTGAGCATGTGAAGGACATCATAGGCCCCCCAAAGTGCATTCGCAGTATCTAACACATTCAGTCGCATGCCCAAAGAACAAGAAGAAAAGGCACAGGCAATGTGTCTCTTCCTTAATATTTGCTTATCGTGTTTACAGAACATAACTAAAGCAAGTATATTGAATGCCCAAGTTCTCACACTTTGATAATCATGTTTTAGTTATATGTTTTCAAACAGCTCCCACAGCACAAACCACAAAGAGCATCAGCTATTCCTCAAACTTGAAGATGTAGATCTTATTGCACTCAGATAGAGTGCTTCCAAGCTTGTGTAATCGCTATACTTTAGAATCCAGAAATATCAACACCTTTTTTCGAATTGACATGTAGCTATGCCTAGCATGGACATATTTTGCTAAAGTTATTGCTGGCTATATATACTAAGACAACAGATATTCAACATCACATACTTCATGTATGAAGAGACAAAACGAAAAGTAAGTGCATGACAAGCAGAAGAATCAAGGCTCGACTGAATCAAAATTGCTTAGATCTATTTAGGTGCATCAAACATTAAGCATGTCTAGTCATAACTCAGATTCACATCAACCAAGCAGACCATCTAGAAGTATAATCCCTATCAGCTGGTAGAGATTTTCTGATCTAACAGTATAAAAATCAGACCTCTATAGGAGTCAACATCTTCTTCTCACTGATCCTGTCATACTTCTGCTTCTTAGTCCCTGCTTTTAGTCCTTGCCAAGGAAGGCTGAGAGCACCAATTGGAAAACAGAAGAACATCCAACATAGTAAGAAGGTATATTATTCTGCAGAACAGAAGAGGCTCAGAAGGATAGATAGAAAAACAGCACAAGACCCAAGCTATACCCAACCTTCCTCTCAGAAAGTACATAAGCACGTAACCAAGAGACTCCAGATCATCCCTCCGGCTTTGTTCTGAGCATAAAACACATAACCCAATTCAACTTCCCACCATGAATTCTCTGGAAAAAAATAAAGAGTAAAAATAAACAAATTTCACTCAATTACCTACGCCAAGGTGAGTGTTAACACTGGCATATCTGGCAGTGCCAGTGAGATTTTTGTTTTCCCTGCAGAGAGGTGAAGATCAAGTTAAAGATTTCCTTGAAAATGGCATGAACGTAAAAGCATCAATGCAGACAAAACAAATGCAAGTAACAGAGACAATTTCCTTATCTTAAAAAAAAACTGTAACCACAGGCCATGGAACAACCAATTACAAAGTAGTAATATTTGGCTTACAACAAGTTACAATTAACTACAATTCCGAAAATGTGACATGGCTCATGGCAATTTAAACGGGGAAATTTCGCATGTAATAGTTTTATTATGTAAACATCAGGTTACAAGGATAAATCTGCTTAACAACCGCAGCTTTAAAAGTAAAAAAAGGGACTGAATCTTACAACATACTTTCTCAATTCATACTAGATGCAAAAGTTCCTAATTTGAAGGATTCACATCAATTACAACAATACTGTATTTGGTAATTTGTTCTCTCTCTCTCTCTCTCTCCTATAACATGGGTCCCTCTTTCAATCTATCTCTATCCTCTTCACATGGCTTTCTTACAAAAATGTGACAAGCATACATGTTGCAAACTTGCAATAATAGTAGAATCGAGGAAGTATAAAAGTATAACAGAGTCGTTCATGCTGCTGAACGCTAAACAGGAGAAAAGCACAAAAACAAGTCAATTCTTGCTCAGCATGTCAGAATTTAATGACAAAAAAGAGTAACTGAACCAGTGGAGTTCAAATCTGAAAATGAAAAGAAAATTGGATTGTCATCCAAATTAATCTCTGATGTGAAGCGAATATGACTACAGCGGATGTCTCCCACAAAAATATAATTTTGAACAGTACAACGTTGTATGATTTCTCTTATGAACATATAACAAGAATGTGCCAGAGTCATACCGATATGGTATATGCTTGTGAGTTTGAAGATCTCTATACTTCTTTGCAAGGCCATAGTCAATGATGTAAACCTGCAGTACGGCAAAAGACAACACATAAAGCTACAGAGAATAGCTTTTTTCTTAGACAGAATGATCCAAAAAACCAACGCCCAAAGATCTTTTTACATCACGGCTAAAAATATCATTGATGCTTGAGATGGTAAAATCTTGGCTCAGCCAACCCATCCTATAGGGATTAAGGTTTTGTTATTATTGTGCTTGTTGATATTGAGATGGTAAATATGCTAATAGACAGAATGTTTGTAAGGTGGTAAATTTGATCTAAAGTCCATCCCCAAGTGATGTATATCTATAAGCAAGCATCTGCATAGAGGTCTCTTTCACTTGTTAACACGAATTCCAAGAAAAAGCGGACATTCTATTCTAACCATTAGCATTCTGCCACAACATCGCGTTGGCCATTCCAAAGCCCACAAAACAACCTGCTCCAGAAGAATACAAGGGAAAACCTAAGGGTCACTCCCCATACACAGCAAAAAGCCGCCTCCAAATATTACATGCAGGCTGCAGCCACACAATGAAGGAATACATGCGAGCAACACTTGCTATTGACACAACACCATATCCACATATCCGGCAAAATGCTGTCCCTTGTCTTTGTCACTGGAACATATAGCTCGTGACTTAGTGTTAACTTTACCCAATACCTATGTCTGCATAAAAGCTATCAACTAAGAGAAAGCGTGTACCCTGGAGGCAAGGTTAAACAATGCAACAAAAACAAAGAAAAGCTTCCAATGAATCACCCAGCCACCTCCTGAAGTTCTCCACTTAAGGAGACGGAAGGGAACTTTACCCGGAATTTTGCAACAGATCCGGCCACGTTATATGAGCTAGGCTTTGGCAATCTTTGACCTTATAGCACTTCAACATTGCATATTTGCATGCCACATTGCCACGCTCATGATATAAAGAGTTCTACTCATCTTTAGTAGTAATGGCTTATATACAACCAGCAACCAAAGACTAGATTTTTAACCCCGGCATCTTCAATATGAATTAATACTTACAATATCTTTTGAATATGGTATCATGATTCATAGGTTTGTTGTGGGTCTCTAGTGGGACAGCGAGGTTGCACGTGAACATTTGGAGGCTAGATAATATCATAATTACGGTGGTGATAACGGAGAGCAGGCTATATTAAGCGTGCACACTATTGAATTCGTAGCAGAATATTTTACATTGGCCTTACTTTTTTTTTTCCCCTTACAGATACATGGCATTTACTAATATTTATTTCTTCCAATAACATAATCACTAGCCTCAATGCCTTATTATAAAAGCATAACATATGAAGCAACCAGTCTTAGGTTAAAAAATCGTTAAAAACTATTTCACCTATTAATGGAAGACAAGTAAAAAGTAAAAAATAAGATTCAAACCAATGACAAATCATGTTCGTCCAGCGACATGGCAATGTAATTTCCAAATGGTGAGTGTGCTGTGGACTTCTATAAGAGTATAATACTAGCCCTCAACTTTGCCTCCACACTTGTAAAGGAATATGTATATCTACAGCTTAGTTCTAAAAGGCGCAAGGCGCAAGGCACAAGGCGAAGGGGCACACATCTTGTACATGAGGCACACCCTTATTTATTTATTTTTTATCACATTAATTTTTCTGTAGATAAGCACATATTAAAGTATTTAATATAAAATTCCATAATAAAAAACTGGCAGCATTTCTAAAATAGGAATATATGTTTCTATTTTCACTTCATATACTTCTCTAGTTCACTGCTGTTCCAAAAAAAAATTACTTCTCTGTTGAGGTAACAACAGTGGGCCCCACGGAAAGGAGAAAAAAAAGGTAAAGAACAGAATAGAAGAAAAGAAGAAAAGAAGGAAGAGAAAAGTAACCGAACATTAGAAGAATTGTCATAAGCGAAGAACATAAGAACCGGAGTATCATGATTCAAAAATCAAACATAACTCCAGATCGAAGAGAAAGAGAGAAGAAAAGATGACAGAGGGCGACGACGAAGTAGAAAAAGTAGATCGAAGAGAAGGAAAGTAAATCGCAGAGAACTTACCTCAGATTTGTTCACCGTCGGCCACCACCGCCGATTTGTTGCTAAACATCAGGCGAGGATGCCTGCCGGCCTATTCTGTCACAGTCTGGAAGTCTGGCAACCACTCAATTCAACACATATCTCAATTTGGCAAATTAGGGTTTTTTTTCCCAAATTAGGGCTTTGGATTTTCAGTTAAATTTGAGATATTTCATGCAATTAGGTGAGGGCTTTTGCTCGAAATGTGTGTATTAAAGCTAACGTAACATTTAATTTAAAAATTTCTTCATCTTCTTCTTTGAATGCAACCAAGATCGACATTTCTGCGCCTCTTCCCTAAAAGTGTGCGCCTCGCTGGGCCTGCGCCTCACCCAAAGGCGGCAGAAAACGCGTGCCTGTGTTCGCCTCTCGTCATGCGCTTTGTCTGACTTGGAGGATGTGTTTTGGCTCGCCTCCACTCGCCTAGCGCCTCGGCGCGCCTTGGGAGCGCTTTTTAAAACTAAGATCTACAGCATTTTGTGTTCTAGAAAGTGGTTCAAACAATTTTCTCATCCTCACTTCAGAGTCACACAAGAAAAATCACACAAAACTAAAACCAAGGGATATCACTGAGATCCATACTCCCCTCATAGCATATCCTATACCCACATGCCACTAACTCCGAAAGAGATTCTCATGGCTATTGTTCCTTGTATTATCAAGGAGACAACTGGAGAAATTAAGTAGGCAGAACATTATACAACTTCGGATAATTGAAAGAAACTTCGTCCCATAAGCATTGTTCACTTTCCTTCTACTTTTCGCCTAAGAGTATCCCATCCTAAGAAAATCTCCTTAGAAGAATTTATCATGAATGAAAAAACTTTTATAACAGATGAGGAAAGCCGCTTATGAGTGTGTTCTTCACGACAACACACTTAAAGATTTATTTCGATATAAAAATTCGCGTAAAAACCACCACTATTTGCTAAACCTTAATATATCACTTCCTAATGGAGATGCCACAATGAACTTGCACAAAAGAGTATCAAATTCAAAAGGCAATAATTGGTCCAAAGTTGTATATAGCTGAACGTATTCAGCAACAAATCAGCATTTAGCATCTCTTTTAAATGCGGAGTCTCCCTCTTTTCAAAGAAGACTAATATATGCACATCATTGATCATGCTATATACATGTAATCAGAAACTCAATATAATGTGGAAAGCAAATGAGATTACTAGCCACATGTGATACCTGCACAATATTGAGTTTCAATAAACTTAATACATGTACAAATTCCAAGGTTTATGATTTTTTTTAAAACAAATAAATACAATATGCCAAGACATCACATCCCCATGCACGGCCACAGTCTACTCATTTATATGCCAATACATATCCTAGGGTAATACTCATTTAAATCATAGTGCTTGTACTGGTTTTGAATTAGTTAATAAATGCAGAAGTACGATTAAGAACCTGGTTTGCTTTCCTCCCCAAGCCCATCAGGAAATTGTCAGGCTTAATATCACGGTGAAGAAAGCCTCTGGAATGCATGTATTCAACTCTGCTGATCTACAATGACATGATCAAAATCACCACAATGGAATAAATAACAGAAATTCAATACTGGTCACAAAGATCAAAGATAAGAGATGAACATACCAACTGATCAGCAAGCATCAAAACAGTTTTCAGAGAGAACTTTCGGGTGCAATAATTAAAGAGATCCTCAAGGCTAGGCCCAAGAAGGTCAATCACCATGACATTGTACTCACCCTCAACTCCAAACCACTTCAAATGAGGAATTCCAGCTTCAATTAACAAAACAAACTGATAAATCAGATACACACAATACTCTTGAGTCTTGAGATTACCTATCTTGCAGATGAAGAATCTGCCAGATAATACAGAGAAATGAACAAATACTTACTCCCTCCTTGAAGAAGCATGTATAATTTTGACTCGTAATGAAGCTGTGGATGCCTTGTTTTCACAGGTTCCTGAGGTTACCGGCACAAAATATCACTCAGCACACTATACATTAACTAAAATATACAGAAGTAAATGAATAATAATAATAATTAAAAAAAAAATAATAATAATAATAATAAGAATAATAATAAAAAAAAAAAAAGAGGAACAAAAATAGACAGGAGAAAATATATATCATGTATCCTTGAATGTCTTTTTGTCCTATTTATCTCCTTTTCTCACACATGGAACGTGGAATAATAGCCTTCCACTTCTGACATAAACCAAGGTTGAGCATGTTACCATATATGTTTTTTTCACTTTTCACCGATAACCTTCTTCACGAACACTACTGCTCAATGGTACCAAAAGGTTGCTTTTGGATACTAAGAAATTTACTCACTTTCTTTCTTGGTATGTGTTATAACGGACGTGAGAGAGAAACAAATTATGAATGCAAAAAGCGATAAAATCAGACAACAGATTTACGTGGTTCACCAATTTGGCTACATCCACGGCAGAGAGAGGGAGAATATTTATTATGTGAGGAAAACCAGATTACAGAGAGAACAGAGTGTTTCTCGTAGTGTAAAACCTAGGTAGAAATAACCTATTAATACAAAACGGACAAAAAACGCGTAAAACGCGTTATGCTCAAGTCGCCCGTCCCGCGCCCGCGGGGTATCGCCCGTGCCCGCAGCCGATGCTCCCCATTCTCACGGACTTCCTGTCCGCCCGCGGGATCGACCCTGCGCCCGCGGGATTTCGGGCTGCTGCACATCGACGAATTCCTTCGCCCGCGGGATCGAGCCTGCGCCCGCGGATTTCTGAGCTTGGCTTGAATATAAGGCATCTTTTATAGTTTGTTTCATATAAAGTTACACAATTCACTTTTTCCATTTTGTGACATAAGGCCCACCACATCTTGTTATTTTGATAATTAAGTCTCCTTATTTTACACTTCCTCCGTCTTTTTTTAGTTGCTACAATCTACTTGTGGGTACTATTAGTATTCACATGACAACTTTGACCTTCTATAGTTTTATATACGTAAACAAAAACATAGTCATGCGGAATCCTGTTTGATTCATCTGAATGTGTACTCTCCAATACATAATTTTTATAATATTATCTTATACATAACTCAAGATATTAAGGTTTGAAATTGTGTCTCAAAAAATTTTCACATTGTAGCAATTAAAAAGATACAGATGGAGTAATTGTTTCTCACCTAACCCCACTTTTTTCATTTCTTGTACCCACTTTACCCCCAATTCCTAGCTTTTAATGTAATATAGTGAAACGGGGGGAGTATGTGGTAAACTACACCAAAAAAAATCTAGCTCCCTAATTGGGATCATTAGCTTCACACTACCTATATGCCACATGTGCTTTATAGCATAGGAGTTTACTAGCCATTTAACGCCACGGTATACTAACAAGGGAATATTTTACATAAATTAAGCTTGTCATAAGGGATGCAACAACAACCAAATTAAGGGAGAAAGTTGAAAAGGGCACATCTCACTCCATATCCTCTTGAAAACATCCTCAGAACAATCATACTTCCTCCGTTCTTTTTTAATTGCAACATTTTCCTTATTTAAAGTTTCATGTTGATTGCAACCTCTCCTTATTTGATAATATCTTCACTTTATCTCTCTTCTATTACATGAGGATCCCACTTTTTGTCTATCTCTACCTCTCTCCACTTCACATGGCTTTTTTAAAAAATGTGTCAAAGAGATATGTTGCGATAATGATGAAACGGAGGAAGTATAAGTTCATTTGAACAAATTATAGAGGAAAAAAAAAAGTGCACCAGTGAGCCTAAAACATTGAAGTATTAGTGAGCAAAACTTCATGAATTTTAACAAAACGCACTCAACCCTTTGAAACAAGGCACCTCAACCACTAATTGAGCAAGTTTGTCTCCTAAGCATTGATTAGTTAGACTTGAACCCTTTACACAAGTTAACTAAAAATAACTATCCCTATTCCCCGATCTACTTTCTCGTTCATCAGAAAGAGCAAAGCTCATGCAATTACAAAGCAACTTGATACTATGTTGCTCAGACTCGGGTACCCATGTCCGACACGGATACGTGTCCAAGTGTCCGACTCGGCTATTTTTTGAAAATTTTTATTTTTTTTAGCCCAAAACAAAGTGTCCAAGTGTCCCACCCATGTCCGAGTGTCAAGGATCCGACACGGGTACTTGAGGTGAAATGAAGAGTCCGAGCAACATAGACTTGATACACTTGTCAAGATAGAAGCAGAGGACATGTCTTCCAAACATGGAATAAAAACTCAGCCACTCCAATACAGAGTTGTAACGGATTCTCAAGTTGCCCTCCAGCAAAGCCCCATTATTGAACACCGGGAGAAAAATCACGTCCTTCTCGCCACATCATCAATGATCCATTACAAGTCGTTTCCACGACAATGTGACCGTTACCAGATGTGCAATTTTTCCTTGCTTCCCATGACTAGCATACAATCCATAAATATTACAACACCAGCACACTAGCTACGACAGCTCAAAAAGTTCCCGATGGCTTTCAGCCCTATATTCTCAATTTGTACAAATGATTGTACAAGGACTCATGCCTTCCTAAATTCTAATGCTCATTGTTTGACACATTCATCCAGATGTTTAGTATTGCTGAAACGGTAAAATAAAAAGAATTGTTGACTACTAAGATTACACCCTCACAACTGGACAGAGAAGCACACTCATGAGGTCAAACAAATCTTGCTAATTCGTAGCAAACTCCTAAATGAAATCAAACATATTCTTGTCATTAGTGAGGAAACCCCTTTCACTTATAGGGCATCAGTCATATATTTCAGCACATACCTTCTTTAGTCCTCTCACTAAGAACCAAGTCCAGGCTACAACCTAGAAATTCAAAGCATATTCACGAAACACAATTCATAGTTACTGGTTCGGGTGCCTTGTGTGACTGAACAATGTTTCATGTGTGTATAAAATCAAGCATAATTAGTTAGCAGTTCATGTGTCTTGATTCAAGATATTAATATCATCTAGTCTAAAATTCAAGGAGCTCTGGACACTTATACTGCCAAGATTCCATTCAATTGCCATAGTTCAGCACCATCTTGTTATATAAGCTTAAAATCGACAGGTTTTTAAGTTGTAAAGACTGATACATGTCAAACCATTTGTATGCTACCCACTATGCTGAAGATCTTGTAAAGAGACCACAATATCAGCTCACAAACCCCAAGGCAAAAAGCTCAGCCTCATACCACAGTACACTTATTATACACACTCGAGAGTCTAGACATAATCTAGCCTCCAGAAGTAATGTTTAGTTTGATTAGCAGGAAGCATTCTGGTGCCTTGTGTGATTGCACGGACACAAACATTTCTCCAATTCAATTAATAAATTAAATCTAAATGGGCAATGTAAGTTGCAACACATTGGATGTTGCACTTTTCTAGGCCTATAACCATAAGTCACACAGGATTTGGCGATTTGCCGCAATGCAATGCAAGAACCTCACTCCAATGTTAAGCAATCAATGTCCTTAAGAGTGATAGAGCAATGGAACTATCCTCGTTAAACTAACAAATAAGTTATACCCCTAAACATATGTTGCTATAAATTTTGTGATAGTCTAATACAAATTGCATGAAACAGTATGAATTCCAACAAGAATTTGTAAAACAACAGCAAGCAATTCGATCATCCAAAGATAGGATAGACAAAATAAAAATTGACGGCAAGAAGACGTACCAACTTGACACCAACTTCCTCTCCGTTTGTTATATTGGTCCCTAATTCAATCAATCAATACCATGAATAATATAATAACTTAAACAAGCAAAAACAAAAAACCAAAGAACAATATAGAAGAGCAAAAATTGCAATAACATACCCAAATGAAGTTCACCAAATGAACCACTCCCAATCTTACGACCCAGCTTAAACTTTCCACCAACTACAAGATCCATCATACAGTGGACAATAAAAGACCCGAACTTTTATCTTCAAAAAATAAAGCAAAGATTTTTTAATCTCAAAATTCAAACCCTTTTCCTCAATTATTCTGGTGGATCAACTTAATCCACCGAAACCAATCAAATCAAAAATTACTTCTCATAATTTTCTTCTTTGCTAACATAACTACCCAGATCATACCACCCACAACTCACATCAATTCCACCGATCCAACAATTTATCAGATACAATTTTCCCAAATTTTAGATAATCAAAACCAACCCACATTACCCATCAAAACAACAGAATTCCCCAAACAAAGAAATCACCAAAATTTTGAAGGACCCTCAATTAAATTACACATACCCACAAAAAAAAAAAAAAAGCAACCTAAGGAGCAATTAATCCAAAAATCAAATTTTTTTGGGGAAAAAGTAATGAAAATTCACAATTTTATTGATTTTTTTAAACTTGGTTTGGTGAGGGAGGGAGATAACAAAAGAGACAGACAAAAAGAGAGAGAAAAAGAGAGGAAATGAGGGAGCCGAAGCTTTTTTTTCTCTCTTTTTTATGGGTTCATCAAAGAATTTATTTTTATTTGTTTTTGATTTAGTAATCGCCTTTTTTTTGTTTTTCTTTTCCCTCTCCTTCTCTCTCTCTTCTCTATTCTATCTCCACCACCACCTTCTCTTCTCTCTCGCACTGTGATTTTTGTCTCAAAAATATGGAAAAACAATTGGTTTTGTTTTGTTAATAGGAGTAGCTAATTAGTAATTAGGCGTGTTTCTGGTGGGAGAAGGCACGTGCTGGTGTAATCAACAAGGAAAGGGGCACGTGTGACAAACCATGCTGCTTATGACAAGGAAAGGGGCACTCACACTAGGGATGAAAATGGATGATGCATTGGATCATTCATCATCCGTTTAAACCGATTTTATTAAGTGGGTAAACACCCAAAATAAATGGATGAAAAGCTGGTGGCGAGTAATGCATGTGGGTGAGATTTTTTTTTCAACAACGTCACTCGATCCATCACCCACTTACACCCATCCTGCCATCCATCATCCATATTATCAATTACACATGTTTATTTACTTACTTTAGTAAATTTTTAGTTAAAAATTTTAATAAGTATTTCTTATGTAATAATTTATTGTAAAAGTTCTAATATATATCCTCACCCACTAACCACTCGACCCATTCAACCGGTGGATGACAGATGGATGGATGCGAGTGATGTCTTACACGGGTGATGGCTTATGCGGGTGATGAATGGATGTATGTGGGGCGGATGGATGCGGGTGAAGCTCCACCCGTCCTGAACCCGATCCATTTCCATGCCTAACTCCCACTTTATATTCGTGATTGTTTGGTTGAATGTTGTTTGGTAATTCGTGGGAAATGAAAATTCTCATGGAAATTCTCACTTACCTAGGTACACTTAAGTAAGTAACTTCCTCCATTTTGTGGGAATTGAAACTTTATAGGAATTTCTACCTCCCATGAATTTGTCAACCAAACAGCATTAAAAAATTTCAATTCCTAGGAATTCTAACTTATTATGTTAAACAATGTCAACCAAACAAAACCTTAGGGCGACTAGATTTTGGGTGCGAGCGACACTTCACGTGTTAGCACAATATGGATAAATTTATTGGAATGCTTGTAAATTTATTTCTTAGAAATTGATGATGAGTTGAGCTGCTTTATGATTTTCCTTCTTAAATGGTTGTTTATCATGTTTTTCTAAAAATGAAATTTCATTAATTGAAAGCCAAACGTCATCTACAATAAGTATTGAAGAGAAACAATATAAAATCAAGACAAGATCAAATCAAATTCGTATTCCAAAAGACTATAATGAATCAGATCGAGCAATACAACGAAGCTTCCTTGTATTTGTTGAAGCAAATTGCTATTGATAAGGATCTATCATTCTGACATAGTTTGGGAAAAAAACTCTTGATTTAACCATATTGATCGCATCTGAATTTCCAGTATCTTTATGTTGATAGTCTTGAATTTCAACCAATAAGAACACTTTTCCATACCATTTTTCAAACTTTCAGTGGGAAGAGAATAAAATTAAACTCCAAGCTCCCATAAAAGAAGAGAAAGAAACCAAATATAGGGTAGAAAACTCTTAAAAATAGAGAGAATGGGGGATTATTAATAACAAAAGTAATAAAAAACTAGAAGAAAATTATTATTATATTAAGTCAATGAATATGTTGCTAATGTTAAAATTAAGGTCTCAAGTTCAAGACTTGTCCTCAATTATTATGACAAAGTTGTCAGTCTAATTAGAAAATGATTGATCGATTCTTATGTTTGTCAACTCTTACAAGAACGTTTGCATATAATGTTAGTTGCCCAACATATATTTTCTGCTCTGAATGGGCAAGTCTTTTGTCGCTGGGTATTAATGATGGAGAGTGTAGAAAAGATTTAAGTGTAACAAAATTTGAGGTGATGATGGTATATTTATAAACTTCCCCGTAAACAACTACAATTAGGAAACTCTAATTTTTTTTTTTTTTTTTTTTTTTTTGGTACAGAAGGAGAAGTTAGGGCACCCTTCTCTCAAGGGAGTAACCTGACAAATCTAGGTTTACAAAATAGGCTAGTGTAGGATCATTTCCTGTGTCAACGTCCAGCAGAAATAGTGTGACCTTTTTTTGATAGATAGTCTGATGTGCGGTTGGCTTTGCGAAAAATGTGATCTATGGAACAAATAGTCATTTGACTAATTTTCAACCGGATATCGTTGATGAGAGTGGTAATGCTCCATGGACATGAATATCGACCTTGAAGAATGTGAATCACCACCTGATTGTCTCCTTCGACATAGATGTTCTAGATATTGAGATTTTGAGCCAAAATCAGACCATTGCGTAATCCCCAGGCCTCAGCTACAAGGGCAGAAGTTTGACCAAAATGATATGTTTGTGCTGCTAAAACTTGTCCTGCAGAGTTACGGATGATTACACCAGCCGAAGCGGAGGTCCCAACAACAGAGCCATCAAAATTAAGTTTACAACATCCTTGCGGAGGGGGGCGCCATCGAACATACACTCTGGTAGGTGGCCTGCACAGTGGGAGGGAAGATATAGTGTGAGAGATATCTACCAATGAGCGAGCGGTCCATTCCTGTTGCAAATGCCAGGCTCTGTAGTATATACGATCTATATTGACATTACTTCTTTCAAAAACAATAGAATTTCGTTCTTTCCATATGCTCCAAAGGCTATAGCTAACTAAACGAATAGTCTTAGGACGGTGGCGAAGTGAGGTAAGACATTGTTCAATATTAGTAGGTATAGTATGCCAAATTTTTTGTCTTATATGATTGGAGTTCCAATATTTTTGAGTAATAGAGCATGTGAAGAAAAGGTGACTTATGGTTTCAGTTCCTGTATGACACATCGGACAATGAGAGTTATCCAATTACTTTAAAAATAATTATCAAATAATATAAGTTATTATAACGATAAACTTCTTCTCTCCAATTCATAAAATAGAAACCCTCGTTTTTATGTTATAAATATAAAATGTCTAAGAAAAACATAAGACTAACATTCAATAATAATTTTTTATATTTATAATCCTTTATATAGACTACAATATATATTTTAAATTATAATTCTTCTTAAAATACTTTGCAATTACAATTAAGTATATTTATAAATAATATGGGTATTGCCCGTAATATGAAGTTTTCTATGAGAGATGGGACATTTTATATACCTCTACCAAGAGGTCTAACAACCCTTGCACAACGATTTCGGTAATTTTGTTGGTCTAATATTCATCAAATCGAAAGAGACTATTTACTCAAAATAGAATTAGTTTTGTTGGTTAGTGAA
Source organism: Beta vulgaris subsp. vulgaris (assembly GCF_026745355.1). Classification (NCBI taxonomy): domain Eukaryota; kingdom Viridiplantae; phylum Streptophyta; class Magnoliopsida; order Caryophyllales; family Amaranthaceae; genus Beta; species Beta vulgaris. The sequence continues at coordinate 43,498,061 of NC_079205.1, read as the reverse complement.
GACACAAATCGTTTCTCCAATACCCAATATCCTCGTTCTAATTGGTCAGGTCCAAAGGAAAAGCAATTCAACAAGCTATGCTCAAAGCGTTTTGAAAATATAAAGTCTATTTATTAAATCCAAACCTAATTTTAAAGACTCAATTAATTATTAATAATTGATTGTATTTTTAATATTCTTATTAATTATTCTCAATAATTAATTTTCTCAAGGATATTATGAATATCATATTTCTATTCCTAAAGATAATTGATTTCGGATTTCAAAAGATAAATTTCATCAAAGAACAAAAGAAATCTTAAAACGAGCCAAATTCGCTCCAGGTCTGAGACGCGTTGACGCAAAGACGGCTGCGCCAAGCGCAAGCCAGATGGACCACACACACGGCTCATGCGTCAAGCGCATGGCCTATGCGTGCCAGACATTGCCTTTGCGCTTAGCGTAAGCTCTATTCTTATCTTTGCATAATTTTCGGGTTTTCTTTCTCCTATCAATACTTTATGTTCCGGTGAACAACTTTTAACACTTCATGATACGATTTTCATACTTTTTCCCTACGACTTAAACACTTACAATACACATCCATGCATTTCATGACTCACATTCAAACACATTCAAATTACATTCGAATTTCATATTTCAAGCTTCAAAATTGCTCTCTCTACAAATCGTTACATAAGATCCAAGCGATAAAGGTATTATTCCTGAGGGTCAATTCAAATCGAATTCCTTTTTTACTAACAATATCTACATTTCACAATGTAGATATCAAAGGAATTAATGGTTACATGTATATTCTAATATGTACTCTTCTCTTTCTTTTATTTTTCTATAGTATCATTCATATATGCATGATAATACTTTAATACCTTCATCACCTCACATGCACAATTTAGTTAATCAAAGCACTAATTAAATGTTCGAGGGATAAATTCAGATAATTTGGACAATTTTGGATTAGGCTTCCAAAAATTTGATTGCTTAAATAACATGTCACAAAAAATTATTATTTTGCGCTTTTAATGAACCAACATAGATTAATTCTCACATCGCATTAACATATTACTTGGCTATTTAATTGCATAAATCTTCCTATGAATCGTATTAAGTAGAAACTAGCAATGGGAGAACGTGATTCCTGATCATGTTTGTACCCTCACTCCCGAACTCAATTTTTGGTCTACTAACCTACTATTTAGTCATGACGGGAAAATATACATTGGATAAGTCCCAAAATTGTTCCTAATATTTTCCAATATTCAATTGGGTCTATGAGTCTTTATCTAAATACTTGTTGGCGATTTCAAAATTGTTTATCAATAGAACCCTTAAATGAGGTAGTATAAACACGCTCACACCGCATAGGCGAATAAAAACTTGCCTACAGTTAGCATCACCCCTAAATAATGAATCGAATTCTCATGGTCTTTCATCCTCGCTAGTGAAGTTGTTTTATCAAATACAAGTTTTATGGACTTCTATTGTCACGTATATTGTTTGAGTCACCCTTGAGTTTTCTGCAAAGAAGATGATCATATCTATATATGCTTCATATTGTTGTAAGTCAAGGTCACTTATTGGCATTCTATTGGAACCACCCTATGCCATATACTTAAGAAAGGGAATATAAGAAGTTTCTTTTATTTTGCTTTTGAAATTATTAATTTTTTTTTATAAAGGTACAAAAAAGATGTTAGATCATCCTTCTCTCAAGAGAGTATTTTTAATGATTGTAAATTATTTTCGATCATATTATATATATCAAACGATTTAATTTTCCTTAAAAGGATTATGATGGCTTATTAAGGAGTTTCTTAGATTTCATCAATTTTTGAAAATCATGTGAATCTAATAGGGATGTTCAGCTTTGGGTAATCGGAAACTTGCCTCGTGACCCAACCCGGATTAATTGAGTATCTGATTTTCACGAACCGGGTCATATGGTACCCGAGACATAAACAAAATCAGTAAAATTTTACATATTATGACAACCTAATGCAATCAACTTGTCAATGCTTGCAGATAAAAATAAAAAATAAATTAAGTAACAATAAACCTACATGTCAATGCATATAACAGTTGTAATATTCTATGTAAATAGTGAAAGGATAAATACGTCGTTGTATCTTTGCCACCCAAGATTAGACGTTTCATTGCATACTGCAGTAATATGTTGTATCACCGGGTGAATTATTCACCCGACACTATATATACCGCAATTCGCGGGAGAAAATAAGATACATAACTAATATCATTCTCTCTCAATCTTGCTTAAAATCTCTCTAAATCACAACACGTTATCAACACCAATTCACTCTACTATCAAAAGGTAGTTCTTCTCAACTTCTAATAGTATAATGGGATCAATAATATTCTAAACAATGTATCTCTTTGTAGTATATATTTTATTATAGAAAGTAATAGTGTACCTTGCACCACAAATCCGACACGAGGAATTGGTAGTACACCCCAACGCCACAATACTCACGTTAATAGCCATGTCGACGAACGCTGACAAACCACAGTCCCGAACCTCAATGATAACCCTCCTCCGGAACCACTAACTGAAATCCGGCAAACTCCTAACAATAATAAAAGGAGTTGGGACGAGGCAGGTCCTTCTGCTTAGGCGCCGCCAAGCAAGTCGCGTCACCTTCATGGAGGGCAAAGACCTTGCATTTTAAAGCCGCCTATATGGACGGACTATATGGAAGGGCTATTCTGTTGAACTTGCCGCCTACATGGACGGCTAACACTACAAAGAGAAAATGTTTGGCCAGAAAATTGTTATAATGGTGGAACTACCTGCTATTTTTTTTCTTTGCTATTTTTTCATGGAAATCATGTCTTGTGTAAAAAAAAAAAGTTGGGGGAAAACCTTTTGAGACTGTACAAAAAAATAATAGAAGAAGTAGCTAGACTTCTTTGTTGCACCGAAAACAACTTATAAGTAGCATATTATGATTTGTTTTAAATTATAGAAGCTTCTAGTTCCAATGCTAAATTGATGAAACATCAACCTGATGACATGTCCTAGTTAATGTCCGTTATTGTTTGTCAACAACTATTTCCAATGTTAACTTGAACCCTTGTCCTCTAGCAACCAAGTGAATGCATCTGATGGCTTAGACTTACGCCAGAGGCACAATGCTTGCTTTTTCTTAGTCTTCTACTACAATTACTATACGCATACTGATGTAATAAATTAAAGCCACATTAAGTTTTTTTTTCATGAAAACAAAACGAAAAAAATCTATAAACCAAGAAAAAGAACAAAAAGGGGAGCAGTAATGATAAATAGCTTTAATATGTCAAACCATTAGTTATAACTGTAGTTCTTATGGTAAATTATTACATATGCTCTTTTTTTTTTGTCAGAATGTTATGTAAATTTTACGTATTACTTACTAGTATATATTTTTCCTGTTAAATATGTATAATATTTTTACACCACTATTAAAGGGACTTTAACCCTTCCCATTTTTTCATCCACCTCCCCTTAATCACTTCCACCACATAAAATTTTCTCTCTCATAAAATTTCACAAACTTCATCTCCATCATTTTCGACGACCGTGTATAATGCCGGAGACCGCCGCCCTAAAAACGCAGATCTTGTAGAATCTTTCAGACAGCTGAAGGTCATGTTTTACTGGGGAATGATACTTTTAATGGTTTTAATAGGGATTATTATAATTTTATTCTTGCATATTGTAAAATGCAATTATAATGCTTAACTATGTGTGTTTTTTCCCGGACATGATAGTCACATTCTAATTAAACGTTGTCATAATCTTGAATTTTTTTGCAACCTTTTATGCATCTTTATTGTTCACCTTTAATGTTACTATCATGTTTCAAACGCCTAACCTCTTGAACGGTTAAGGATTCTCGGACCACTATGTCTTGCATTCCAGTATGATTTTTCACACACACACACAGAGATATATATATATATATATATTATATATATATATAATATTATATATTAATATATATATATATATATATATATATATATATATATATATATATATATATATATATATATATATATATATATATATATATAACAAAAAAGATGAGAGAGAAAGAGTTAGAGAGAGAAAGAGAAAAAAGCCCCAATTTATCTCAAAATAGAAACCCTAGCTAACCAAAATTGCCTCAATTCAATTTCGTGATTCATTTCGATTCCCAGCTTGCTGCATTCTTGCTGGTTAGCTTCATCATCAGTATAATTATTGGATTCCAGTTGCAAATCTTGTAATTCAACTCTTGAATTCCCCCCAATTTGGGTTCGAATTTTCGAGAAAATTCTTTTCAATTTCTATTATCTCAGTTTATGTCATCTACTACTTTGATAAAAATCCCAATCCAGTATTTAAAGTGGATTTAATGTTTCATTTTTCTCCCCTTCAAGTTCAAACTAGGTTTTCTGGCTAGGGTTTGTAGGTTCTGTGATTTCGGTTTCGATGGTGGTTTGTTTTTGTTATCGTTCTCAAGTGGTTGTTCAGATGAATTTTCGGTCTTGTATGCTCTTAATATTTTGTTGCCCAGTTGTGCTTCGCTCGTGTCGTTCTTCTTCATCTTCGTAGTTGAAGAGTGTGGGTTTTTTGCCCTCCTTTTTCAAGATTTCAAGAGTCCAGATTCTTTGGTGAAATTTAAGTTGGTTTATTTCCAACTTTGGGTTCTAAAACTTGTTGCCCGGTGCATCAAATTTGCAAAATCAAACCTTTTTGAAAGTGGTGCTCTTCCATTTCAGGACCGCATTTCATGTGATCATCCAGGTTGTAAGTGTACTCTTCACTTTCTCTTGGTTAGACCATTTAAAGTCTGTTTTTTTGGTTGTAAGAATGGATGAGACAAATGTTTTATTGCCTTGGAACAGAGTTTGGGTTATGAACTTTCTTTAGTCTAGTGCTATTTTCATAAGATTGAATGCTATGAAGGCATGTGGATCCCTTTAAAGGGTAGTTCAATAGATGCTTTGTGGATCTTTGAGAAAGTTATCATATTCTTTCTTTGAATTTGTTACGAATTTACTCCCCATATATAATTTCGTCCAAAGTCTCAACCAAGCCTCCTGGTTGTTGGATCATGTCTGTTGCGGTGTGTTACTGGGGGCTCTGTCACTGTGTAGCTGCTGCCATATTTGTATGGGATAGAGCCTACGTTGGATGGTTTTTACCTTTGTTAGAAAAGTTTTTATTAGTAAATTCATTTTTAGTATTTGGTGAGATGTCTATCTTCTTTCCAATTCCTATGATGTTTTATTTTCTTTGTTTGTTTGTGAGAATTTCAAGTTATTATGATTTAATCATAAACTTGCAAGCTAAGAAGGAATTTCAATTCCTTCAAGAGATTATAATAATTGTCTTCTTTTGGATTCTTTTTTTAGTATGCCCATTTTTCGGATGTTGTTTAAAGTCCTACCCCATAGCCATGGTTGGTTTATCTATCCATTATTCTCAATTTGTTCTGGCTACTTCCGATTGTGGAGTGATTGCTCCTTTTTTTTGTCCAATTTAACTAAATCCAAGCTAGACAAAAGAAGTTATTGGATTAGATTTTGTTAGTTATTTCTCAAAAACCTTTTCCTTTATAAAAACTCCAATTTAAGCAATATAAGCTATTGGATTGGAATTTTTCACTCCATTCTAGGCCCCAGAAGCTATTGAAATGGAGAAGAATGTTTTTCTCAGCGTATGCCAATAGAAGGCCTTGGCTATTTTGTGCAACAGAGCTCTGTTAAAGAAAAATGTAATGTCTTTTTGCAAGCTATTATTCTTTATTCGATGAATATATACAATTTGTCTGCTATTCATTATGTAATGCTATCATTCAAGATCTTGTGGATGTTTTTCAATGTCAGAAATCTTGTGAATCTAATAAATTATTTATCATGTAATGCCTGTTTGGAGAAAATAATTGTTATTAGATCTGACGAGGGACAGGACTTAGTTCAGTCTTGCCTTCCAAATATCTATGTTTTATGATTATTAGTAGTTGGAATATAAGAGGTTCGAGGAGGCCTTTAGCTATGGAAGAAGTGAAAGTATTTTGTAAATCTAATAAAGTTAAAATTATAATGATATGTGAAACTAAAGTGCCAACTCCTCCTTCTGAGGGATGTGTTAGGTACTGTGGCTTCACTCATTTTGACTTCCTTCCGTCAATGGGGTTAGCAGGGGATATGTGGATTATGTGGAAGAATGATAGTTGCATGTAATCCTTTTGTTCTATCACCCATTAGTAAAGCTTCTTGTTTTTGGGCTTGTAAAATTGAGCTATTAGCCATTAATTTTAGTTTTATTGCTATTTTCATCTATCCTCCTCCTAATTATAATTCGAAATATGAATTTTGAGATGAATTAATTGATTTTATTAGACTGTTCGAAAGCCCTTTCATTATGTTAGGGGACTTCAATGAGTTAAGTTTCCATTTAGATAAATTAGGTGGGACTGAATTTAGATTTTCCAGGTTAGCTATTATGAATTGTTTCTACTCAGCTATCGAATGCATATAACTCCTATTTGAAGGGAACCCATATACTTAGCGAAAAACAAGAAGTGGTTCAAATAATATTTTGAAAAGGCCGGATAAGGGGTTTGCGAGTATAAGCTGGCTAAATGCCTTCCCAAATGCAAAAAGTAGTCATCTTTTCACTTCTTTGGATCACTGTCCTATATCATTAGAAATCAAATCATATAGTAATCTAAAAGCTCCCCCTTTTAAATTGGATAAAATATGGACAACTCGAAAGGATTTTGATATTTTAATTAAGAAAACTTGGTGTCAAAAGTTTCAGGGTTCGAACATGTATTGCTGAATAAGAAAGTGCAAACTTTTTAAGGAAAAGGCTAAATCTTTGGTTACTACCAGATTTGGCAATATACTAGACAATTAAGTAACTCGAAGGAAAGCTGGTAGAATTCAAAATCAATTACTTGAACATAATGATTGTCCTCATCTAATTAGACAACAAAATTTGTTTTTGGCTAAGTAAACAAAATTTTTAGATTTTCAAGACTCTTATTGGAAAATCAAGGCAAAGTCTAATAATTTAAAATTTGGAGATGCAAACACAAAGTATTATCATGCGTGTGCTTTGATTAGACGACATCGTAATTTAATCACTTCTATTAAAGACCCGTCAGATTGTTTAGTTACTCAACCAAAATTAGTAGAAGAATATTACTAATGCGTTTAAGAAAAGATTTATTAAGAATATGAATTGTTGCTTTAATTATGAATCTGATCTATCTTTATTAGAGTGTATGATTTCTGAAAATGATAATATAGACTTATGCGCTGTATATCGATAGAAGAAGTCAAATCTGCTATGTTTGATCTTGTACCGGATAAATCTCCGGGTCCAAATGGGTTTACTCCTTTCTTCTATCAAAAGTATTGACTCTTGTGGGAAACTCAGTGTATAGGGCTATTAAAGCCTTTTTTCACTCAGGAAAAATTTAAAAGAAATTAATCATACTTTTATCACTCTAATTCCTAAAATAGAAGCTCCTTCTAACCCAAATCATTTTCGACCTATTAGTCTTTGCTCAACAATTTATATAATTATTCAAAAATTATGGCTAATAGATTGAAAGTAGTGTTGGGTCGGATTATTCATCCTTTACAAGGGGCTTTTGTCCCTGAAAGACAAATTCAAGATAATATTTTATTAGCTCATGAAGTGTTTCACTCTTTTAAGAATAAAAAAGGAAGAGAAGGGTGGTTAGCTATTAAATTAGATATGGAAAAAGCTTATGATAGACTAGAGTGGAGTTTTATTCTTACAACTTTTAAAAAATTGGGTTTTTGTGAAAAATGGATTAATTGGCTCCATCAATGCATCACAATAGTGTCCTTTTCTGTATTAGTAAATAGTATTCCTGGAGATATGTTCTTCCCTTCTAGAGGTATTCGTCAAGGAGATCCTCTTTCTCCGTACATTTTTATTCTATGTGCAGAAATTTTAGCTCGGTAACTATTTCAAGTTATTTCTATAAATTATCGATTGATTGGTCACTCTTGGTATTCTAGAGTTAACAATCATTTTTTAACTTTTGCGGTGATACAATGATTTTTGCAAAAGCTAAAGTAGAAAGCTGTCATGCTATAAAATCTATTCTTAACAAATACTGCTTAATGTTAGGCCAACTTGTCAATTTCCATAAGTCTACTTTTCAATGTACTACAAATACCCCAGCAGAATTATTAAGTGTTTTTCAGCATATTCTCCAGACGAAAGATTCTCAATCACTAGGTAACTATTTGGGTTGCTCAATAATTAGTAGCAAGGTCATAAATGCAATTTTTAGCTCTATTCAAGAAAAAATGTCCTCCCAGCTTACCAGGTGGAGAGCCAATTCTCTATCTCAAGCAGGTAGAGCCATTTTAATCTAGTCTAATCTAGCTTCTAAATCTAGCTTCCAAATGCAAAGTTTTACTCCCTCATATCCTCTCTTCTCTAGATAAAAACCATTGGAATTTGGAATAAAGATCTAAATTCTAAAGCCCCTAACTTGATAGGTTGGGATAAGATTCGTACACCTAAAAAATTTGGAGGATTAGGGTTGAGAAAAGCTAAAATTAATAACTTAGCTCTTGAGTTTAAACTTCTTTGAAAAATAATTAGGATGCCTAATAATTTACGGGTCAAACTCATAAAGCAAAAATATTTAAAACACGACACCCTATTCACTTATAAAACTAAAGCTAATGTATCTTGGCAATGGCGTAAACTAATGACGCTTCGTACGCCTTTTAAGCAAGGCCTTAGATGGATGGTGGGGAATGGGGAGAATATCTCATTTTAGAATGACAATTGGGTGTTTAATTATCCTATTAAAAATAAGTACTCCCCTATTAGTGGGTCAGAAGAGTTGATGATTAATTTTTCATTACAGATGCTGCTCAATGGAATAAATAACTTCTCTTAAATTATGTTTTGATTAATGTAGTGAATGATATTTTAAAAAATTTTATCCCTTATATTAAAATGGCAAATAGGATTTTTTGGGGTCTGACTGTAGATGGAGAATATTTGGTTAAAACAAGTGCTGCTCTGCTTCAAGTGTATGGCTTAGATTCGCCCAACCAGGTTAGGTTTGCTTGGATTTGGGGTTTGTCCATACCATCTAAGATTAAATTCTTTTTGTGGAAAATTTTTCAGAATAGTCTACCTACTAAAAAGAGGTTAGAAATGACTCATATTTTTCTTCCTTTAGAGTGTATTTTTTTGTAACTTTCACTCTGAAGTTGACCATCATTTATTCCTTGACTGTCCTTTTATGCATGATGTTTTAAAAATAGTTAATGCCAATGGAGTTTTTTTCTCCCCTTCCTATTAATAATAATGATCTTTCTTTTATTGAGTACTTTTGCAATCTTAAGTCTTGTTTGACTCTTAAAAACCTCAATTTGCTATGCTATTGTGTGGTAATTCGTTTGGTATGCTAGAAATAGTATCACATTTCGTCAAGAAAGCTTTTGCTCCGGCCAAACTAGGGGCTATGATTAAAGCTTATATGCATAATCTAGATTGTTCCTATTCTAATTTTTCCAATTTGGGTTATAGTCAACAAGTTGTAAAGAAGCTAAAAAGCCTAGGCATGACATTATTTGGTCCCCACTCCTCTTGTTTTAATAAATTTAATTTTGATGGTTCCAAGTTGCAGAACGGTAGCACAGCTTATGGCTTTGTTATTAGAGATGTTGTGGGGAAATCTTTTGCTTAGTGGTGCTAATGCCATTGCTGATAATAATTCTATTTTAGTTGCTGAGGCCTGGGGTCTAAGAGAAGGTATAAGGGGAGCTCTCTATTTGGGGGCTAAGAATACTACTATTGAGGGTGATAATCTCTCGGTTATTCAAGCTATCAAAAGAGTCTGAAAAATTTCTCTGTCTATCAATGCTCTTATTAATGATGCAATGGATGATTTGAGAAAATTTGATAAGTATAATATTCAGCATGTTTTTAGAGAAGCTAATACTACTGCCGACTGGATGGCACATCATGGTCATTCCACTACTAATCTCTATTATTGGTTTGCTCCTGATATTGCTTTTCCCAAGATCGTTCGTAAGGATGCTTTAGGGTGGCCTGTTAATTGGGTTCCTCCCTATATATATATAAGATCACATGAGAATCCTCCTTACATGAGAAATGAGAATGAATCTCAACCACACAATTAGATTAGAGTTACAACACTTGTTCATTAGAGTTATACCCCCTAAAGAATTTTGAGCCCAAAAAAAAACTTTATTTTTGTTTTTTTTGGAGTTACATCACTTTTTCATTAGAGTTACATCACTTATCATAAGAGTTATAGCACGTAAAATTCATTCTCATTTCTCATGTAATATGCATCTCATATGAATTCACTTCTATATATATATATATATATATATATATATATATATATACACTTCCTCTGTTCCATAATAATTGAAACACTTCGATCTCTCTTTTATGTGAGAGCTTTTTTAGAGAAGTGTTTCACTTATTATGGTGCGGAGGAAGTGTGTATATATATATATGCATTAATTCTGTACTAATGCTGTTAAAATATCACATAAACTCATAAATGGCTATACTTGCAAAGCAAGACTTTGAGATCCTTTAAGCCTCAGGCCCGAGGTATCTAGAATGGAGGGTGTACGCAAAAGCTGATCTAAAGTCACTTAGCTGACCATGCCATTGTCGAAGGTGGTGCCCTTACCCCTTTGGAGCAAGAAAAAGCACTAGTGTATCTCAAACACCATATACATGAATAGCTCAAATCTGAATATATCCTTGTGGAAGATCCCAAAGAATTATGGGATAACCTAAAGGATCGATTTGAGAATTTACTAAGAATTATTGCTCCAAGAGCCCAACATGAATGGTCCGTGCTCAAGTTCCAGGACTTTGCATCAGTACGCGAGTGCAACTCCGCGGTACTTCGCGTCACCTCGCAGCTGAAGCTGTGTAGAGAACTTGTATCTGAATGAGCCATGATTGAGAAAACCCTCTCCATTATGCATGCAATTAATGTTGTTGACTGTGAAAGGTGCTGCGAAAATTATGCGACTTAATTGACACCTGTTTGGTCGCAGAACAGAACAACGAAATCCTGCTCTCAATTAATAATCAAAGGCCGACAGGTACCAACGCACCAGCAATTGAAACACATGCAACTAGAGGTGGCAAACGCTGGAATAAGCAGGGAGGTAACTCAAATCATAATGGTCAGTTTAGAAATAGGGGTAATGGAGAAAGAGATGGAAATGGCATAGGAAGAGGACGAGGACGCCAAAACTGGCACCCCAATAGAGGACGCGGAGGAAGAAACTCCCAACAAAGGCCACAAGAGAAATGTTTTTAATGTGGCATTCAAGGGCATTAGGCAAATGAATGCCGCACAGCCAAACATCTTGTGGATCTGTATGTGGCCTCTACTAGGGGCCAAGGGAGATGTGGTGAAACAAATTTCATCACTGAAACTACTTCGCTCCCTGACCTTGATGTAGCTGATTAGCTCATGGAAGATGTTTCCAATGTCTAGCCCTCATATTCCTCATAGACCAACCTAAGATGTTATTTTATCACTTTATTTCATGTAATCCTGTTGTAATTTCCTTAATTGAATGTCCCTTATATTTTCTTTTATGATTTCATGATATCGTACTATGTAATGCAACTCTTTATATGAATAAATTTTTGTGTCATGTTTCGACAAAGTTATGCTTTAATGAAGATAATGACAAACAAAGGCGCTCAACAATGCCTGATTGATAGTGCCACTACACAAACTATCTTTAGTAACAAGTCTCATACTTCACTCCACCCAGGCCAAGAAAAAGCGACCTCAACACCATTGTAGGCACTCAAAGATGGTTGAGGGATTAGAAAAGGCATGCATAATGTTACCAAAGGGAACACACATCACTATAAACAACGCATTGTATTAGGTAAAACTCAAAGAAATCTATTGATTTTCAAAGATATGCGTACGAATGGTTACCATATGGAAACCATTAACGAAAATGGAAAGGAATACATGTACCTCACTAAATGTGACGCTGGAAAGAAACTGATCCTTAAAAGGATGCCAACATACTCCTCAGAGCAATATTTTACTTATATAAGTCCAGTTAAAACAAATTTGGTGCCTCACCATAAGGATGATCAAACAATACTCACTCTGTGGCATGATTGCTTAGGTCGCCCAGGATCAAGCATGATGACGAAAATCTTCCGAAGCTTAAATGGGCATCCGTTGAAAAATATATGGTCCCCGCAATCAAATGAGCATAATTGTGAAGCTTGTTCACTTGGCACATTGATCATAAGATATTCTAGAAATAAACTTAAAGTTGAAAATCTTGCATTCTTGGAAAGCATCCAAGGAGATATTTGTGGGCCAAACACCAGATCCACTGGTCATGCGCCTAAAATAGGCGTCCAACCAGTTGGTCAAGCTTCTAAAATAGACATCTAACCATATGGTCAGGCGCTTAAAATAGGCCTCTAACCATCTGGTCAAACGCCTAAATTAGGCGTTCAACCAGCTAGTTGGACGCCTAAATTAGGCGCCTGACTAGATGGTTAGACGCATATCTTAGGTGCCTGACCTCAGGTTCAGGCGTCTTACTTAGGCGCCTGACCACCTGGTCAAACACCTAATTTAGGCGCCTGACTAGCTTCACCCTAAAAAGAAAACTCATATTGTTTGCCATGACGGGGAGGTGATTCTTCTTGATTGGTCAATGCCGGTCAATGTTAGTCAACGCCGACAAACACCTTGGTCAATGCCGGAAATCTTGGTAGAAAATGAAAGTGAATAAAGAAAGTTTGGTGGTGATTTTTGTGAAAACTGAAAAACATGAAAAGTGTGGGGGGTTTAAATAGAGAAAGGGAAAGAGGAAAGGAGGGAGGGAATGCCATGTATTAAATAGAACTCATGTATTTGTGTATAAAAAATTAGAGGTGATCAGGGGACGGGATGGGCCGGGGCGGGCCGCGGCCAAAAAATTTTGCCCATTGGCCGGGCCAGGCCAAATTCAGGCCCAATTTTTTTTCCCGAAGCCCGCTATTTCGGGCCTAGATTAACGGGCTTTTGCGGGCCAAAAAATAGACTAAAAAGTCGTTTTTGGCTTGCCCAAAGCCAAAAAATAATTCGGGCCAGGCCCGACCGCGGGCCGAAAAAATTTGTCCAAAAACGGGCCGGGCCGGGCCAAAATGATTACCTCTAACAAAAATACAAGGCGTTACTAAGAAATTTCAGGGCAACATTTAGCAAAATCCTTTATCTTTGCTGAAGATGGATTAAGAATTGACAACAAAAATGAGAATGTGGCAACTTTCATATAAGCCACGAAGCAGCAACAAATTAGTTTTTTTTTTTTTCATTTTCTTTAAAACACTAAATTTCTTAAGAAAATCCCATCAACTTATTCCAAAATATCGTATTTAATTTAAGGTAATTAATTAGCTCTTAATTAAATCTACTTAAAAATATGGGTTGTTACAGTATTGATATTTGGTAGGTGGAGAATTCTCTATAGGCAATTTCTAAGGTTGATAAAGTGGTCTCTCATATTGTCTACACAAAGTACGTACATACCTATGTGTTTTAGTAGACTATTTTCATGTACTAAGATTAGGATTGATATAGTATCTTGTATAGGGAACTATTTATAGTTCATATGTGACGATTTATATTCAAATAAAATTACATGTTTTATGCCGTTGTGTGAAGCATGTTGCCTATGTTGGTTGTATTATGTTTGTATGGATGATTGATGCAAGCATATGAGATTGAGAATTTTGTTTTATTAATTAACATGAGCGATTAATAATTATGTTGTTGTTGGATCATGTTATTCCCTTTGGATTATTTTATTTACATTATGAGGATAGAAGGCCTTATTTGGTAAGTTGGTTATTTTCCTAGGAAAGGTTGGTTGATTGTTGATTTAGATCAACAAATAAATAATGCTTGAGACTAATAATGGATTTATTCTTGGATTGTTGAGTTGTTGATCACCTTATTTAATGCTAAGATAAAAACGAAAGTTTCATGTATCCTTGATTATTATTATTATTGATTGTCTTACTTTGTGAGTCATAACAAGTAAATAATTTATGATCACTTAAAGTGAAAGTGAATAGCAATAAACTTTATACCTGTGCATAGGGGTGCTAATGAGCCATCACTAGTGGAAAAATGAAGAAGGGCTGCGCTGAAAATGGCCTGTAGGGCTGCACTTTTTGACAGCAGCCCTTTCAATAGCAGCCCTTCACTTTTCAAGTAGGGCTGCGCTAGTAAAGCGCAACCCTTCACAACGAAGGGCTGCGCTTTTTACAAAAAAGTGCAGCCCTTCAAGCTTAGAAGGGCTGCGCCTTCTTAACTAGCGCAGCCCTTCTAAGCTTGAAGGGCTACGCTTTTTCAACAAGCGCAGCCCTTCTAAGCTTGAAGGGCTGCTAGCTCCAGGAGCCCTGCTACTATGAAGGGCTGCGCTAGTTGGAACTAGCGCAACCCTTCTAAGAAGAAGGGCTACACTTTTTGTAAACTAGCGCAGCCCTTTTCCTAATTTTTTTTTTTGAATTTTATTACCCCTGCAGCCTGCACACAGCAGCCCTCCCCTCCCCTCCCTGCCCTGCTCCTGCACACAGCAGCCCTCCCAGCACCCACCCCCCACTGCCCCCACCCCCACCCCCTGCCTCTGCCCACCCCATCCCACCCCCCTGCTCACCCCCAGCCCACACCCTGCCACACCCCTGCACAGCCCCTGCACCCACAGCCCACCCAGCAGCCCCCCCCCCCCCCCCCCCACCACCCAAAACCTCCCTTGGACAAAAAAAATAATGTAAATTGCAATACGATAATATATGACAAGTGGAGAAAGGTAATAATTAACTTCAAATATATTTATAATGTAAAAAGTGTACATAGAATTGATAGAAATACATTCGAGCTAAAATGTCATCTTATGCAATCATCGGTAATGTGGGACGCCAACTTATCCCGAACTTCATCTATTTCTTCTTTGGTGAAGTTCCTCAAACGTGGTGTGGAATTCGCATAAACCTTGCAAAACAACCAAGGAATAAATATAAGAATTCAATCATTTTACCGTAGTCAGTACTTCTAAAAATGACATATACCTTCCCGAAATTCAATCAAAATCAAATGCAAGCCTAAAAGTCTACACACTAGTTATAATATATCTCATATAATCATGTTCAAAGAAAATTTGGGGTTAAATGACTTGATAAGTACATTTTGGGAGCGAAAAAGCCAAAATAGGACGGAAATGACCTTTTCCTTCCCGAAATGCAACCAACAACAAATGCAAGCCTAAGAATCTACATACTAGTTATATTATGCCTCATATAATCATGTTCAAAGAGAATTTGGGGTTAAATCACTTCATAAGTACATTATGGGAGCGAAAAGGCCAAAATAGGCCGGAAATGGCCTTTTCGTTCCCGAAATGCAAACAACAACATATGCAAGCCTAAGAATCTACATACTAGTTATATTATGCCTCATATAATCATGTTCAAAGAAAATTTGGGGTTAAATCACTTGATAAGTACATTTTGGGAGCGAAAAGGCCAAAATAGGCCGGAAATGGCCTTTTCGTTCCCGAAATGCAACAAACAACATATGCAAGCCTAAGAATCTACATACTAGTTATATTATGCCTCATATAATCATGTTCAAAGAGAATTTGGGGTTAAATCACTTCATAACTACATTTTGGGAGCGAAAAAGCCAAAATAGGCCGGAAATGGCCTTTTCGTTCCCGAAATGCAACAAACAACAATTGGAAACCTAAAAGTTATATACATTTCGAAGATCACCAACATCTTTGCAATGGTTGACGATATCGAGCATGAACCTCATGACGTAATACCCACACGCACGTCGACCTACTTGTACCGGACACTAAAATTCACCAAAGGATGCAATAAATGATATGTTAGATGTGTATTACGTGTTTCTATAAAAGGATGCAAAAAATTACTCATGTTACCTCGACTAAATGCCAAACAAGAGGTTTTGGTTGTCGAAGTCCAGATGCAATAACCCCCTTCATCACACTACATCAATACATTATTATAAGATTAGATGTACATTTAATATTAATAAGTGTGCATATATTGAGTTTCGATTAGGCTACCTATTTAAAAATGATCTGACTAGTAAGGACCGTATTGTTTCTTTACGCAAAGAATCAAAGTGGTAGACTTCGTTATGTGGCAAACATATTGCAATGTCCAATGGTTCCTACAACAATAAAAATGTTATTATTATCGTAGAACAACTAATAGGTCAATTTAATTAAAGTAAAAAGTGAGTTTAAGAAGCATACGATTCAATGTAAGGAAAAAGAATGATCTTATATCCAAGACGAGAACATGCTTTCAAAGAATCCTTGAGATATGCTTTCACCTCCTTTTGGTTTTGTACGCAACTGTCATCTCGTACTAAGCTTGGACATAACCAACCAAACATTGGCTCACTAGATGGCCTCAAATCATTGTATAATAGCCTGAGAAATCATATTGATTAAAATAAAACTTACTTATTATGGAAGTTATTAGTTGGATTGAATACTACTTAATTAAGGCATATATGTATATTTATTAATTTAATATACTAATAAAGTATTACCTCATGAATGTTTGTATCATGGAAACATTCAACTCTTCCTCAAGTAAGAATTCTTTAATATCAACCTTAGAAATGAAGGTCGATGAATCCTCAAAGTAGTGGAATTGGTGGTGCGACAACTTAATCTCAATCATTGCTTCATCGTCTACATCGCTAGCGCACTCATGTAGCCAAAAGCACGGTTGAGTAAGGCCTTGCACCACCTCGATCTCCGTAATAAATGGAGACTTTGCCGTAGAAACATTTACTTTCTCCACTTGGGCACGTCGGCCTTCCTGAGGTGAAGCTACCTTCTTTCCCTTCCTGTCGGCCTTCCCCGAACCCTAGTAGGGGGGAGAGGGGTGTGCAGCAGGGGAGGGGGGGCAGCAGGGGAGGGGGGCAGTGGGAGGATGGGGGAGGGGTGCAATGGGAGCGAAAAGGCCAAAATAGGCCGGAAATGGCCTTTTAGTTCCCGAAATGCAACCAACAACAAATTAAAGCCTAAAATCTACATACTAGTTATATTATGCCTCATATAATCAGTTCAAAGAAAATTTGGGGTTAAATCACTTGATAAGTACATTTTGGGAGCGAAAAGGCCAAAATAGGCCGGAAATGGCCTTTTGTTCCCGAAATGCAACCAACAACAAATTAAAGCCTAAAATCTACATACTAGTTATATTATCTCATATAATCATGTTCAAAGAAAATTTGGGGTTAAATACTTGATAAGTACATATTAGGAGCGAAAAGGCCAAAATAGGCCGGAAATGGCCTTTTCGTTCCCAAATGCAACCAACAACAAATTAAAGCCTAAGAATCTACACACTAGTTATATTATGCCTCATATAATCATGTTCAAAGAGAATTTGGGGTTAAATGACTCGATAAGTACGATTTGGGAGCGAAAAGGCCAAAATAGTTACAAATTGGAGAAATTACACAGACCTACGTTTATGTCTCATGATTTATTGAGCTTCCGCCGTTTCTTAGGATCCTCAAGTACATGTATCCCTTCCGTGTGATCTACACGCATATAGTTCTCCGACATATTCACATCATCTTCCACACTAATTTGAGGATAGGTAAAGGGGGGAGGTCCTCAAATGCATCATATTCTTCCTCATTATCAACATCACCAATACCGAGGATACTCCTTTTACCAGGTACAACAATTGACCACTTATGATCAGCAGGATCAGTTACAAAAAATACTTGCTTGACTTGTGATGCAATTACAAATGGCTCCTCAGTTTCACGTAGACGACTAAGGTCAAGAAGAGTGAATCCGCAAGGATCATCGTTTCTTACACAACGTCGATTATCGTCAACCCACTTGCAACACAAGAGGCAAATATTAAAAGTACAGTAGTCCAGCTCCCATATTTCTTGTATTCGCCCATAATAGTTGCTTTCAGCATGTACAGGCGACTTATCTTTCGAGCTTGCATATTGTGTAGACGACGCCACAAGTGAAACACCACTATTTTGTTGCGATCTTGACTTCAGATCTTGACGTTCAGTCCAAAACGTATACCCATTAATATCATAACCCTCATAAGAGCGTACAGTTTCACGAGGACCAAATGCTAACCACTTGACTGTTTCAGGAACACTTTCATCCAAATCATTGAGTACTCGTTTATGAAACCAATCAATGAAAGTCTTGTTATGCATTTGCGTCAATGCCCTCACTCCTTTTCCAGGATTGCTAACACGTAATTCCTCCATATGTTCACTTAAATAAGGATGGACATCTGGTACGTGATGCAATACAAATAAGTGAGCTTGTTTACGCTTTTCCATAGAAGGTGTGATCAATTTTGAACCAATTGTACCCTTGCCCTCAAGTCTGCCCTCGTGTCGGGATGTCGGAAGTCCAACAGGATCAACACTAGCAAAATACTCAGCCACAAAATTGATCTCTTCACCCACAATCCCTTGAATTATACTACCTTCTGGTTGTGCAGGATTCCGAACTTTATCCTTCAAAGTTCCCATATATCTCTCAAAAGGATAGCACCACCTCAAAAACACTGGACCACACAGCTTAATTTCTGAACTAGATGGACAATGAGATGGACCATAATGTCAAAGAATGCGGGGGGGGGGGGAATACATCTCAAATTTGCATAGAGTTTCAACTACTCTGCCTGCAAGGAATCGAGGGTCGACGGGTCTAGGACTTTGCTGCATATTGTATGAAAAAATGAACACAGTTCTGTAATGGTGTGCCTCACATGCTTTGGAAGTATCCCACGAATTGCAATCGGTAAGAATACTTGCATCATGACATGACAATCGTGCGATTTCATACTCGATAACTTCAACTCACCATTTAAGGTAACAAAGCGCTTCATATTCGATGAGTAGCCAGTAGGGACCTTAATGCCATACAATGACTCGCAAAAAATCCGTTTCTCTGCACCGGCATCGTGTAGCAAGCTGGTGGCAAATAATTCTTCTCCGAATCCTCCACCTTTTTACTTTTCTGGGTTTCATCAACAACCCTTTCCTCCCATCTTTTCTTCTTCCTTCCGTCCCTTTTCTGAGCCCACAACTCTGGTCGAATCCCCTCTTTTTCCAAGTAAAGTCGTGACGCCTTAACATCTTTTGTCTTGCCCGGAATATTCATAAGTGTCGCGATAATAGCTTCACAAACATTCTTCTCTATGTGCATGACATCCAAACAATGTCTGACCTTTAGATCTTTCCAATATGGGAGTTTCCAAAAAATGGACTGTTTTTTCCATAATCCTGTAGGTCGATCAACCTCACTAGCAGGTTTACCAAAGACTGTTTCAATGCCCTTCACCTGATTATAAACTTCAGTACCAGTTAATGGTCTATGAGCAACTTCTTCTTCAACCGTCCCATCGAATGCCTTCTTCTTAAACCGATAGGGATGGTCGCGGCTAGGAGCCTTCGTGTGCGCATATACACATGTTTGCAGCCCTTAAGGTGTGTAGATTTCATGTCATCTAAAAATCGGGCAAGGTTGTTTTCCTTTAGTCTTATACCCAGATAAGTTCCCATAAGCTGGATAATCGTTCATAGTACAAAAAAGCATGGCACGCAGAGTGAACATCTCATTAGCATACGCATCAAATACTAACACTCCTTCGTTCCACATCTTCTGTAAATCTTCAACAAGCGGCTGAAGGTATACATCTATGTCATTTCCAGGTTGTTTGGGCCCCGATATAAGAAGCGACAGCATCATGTACTTGCGTTTCATGCACAACCAAGGAGGCAAGTTGTAAACCACTAAAACTACTGGCCATGTACTATGCTGCGAGCTGAGATTGCCAAAAGGGTTCATGCCATCCGTACATAATCCAAGCCTCAGATTCCTATCCTCATTACCAAATGACTTATGCACCCTGTTGATAGTTTTCCACTCAGGCGAATTAGCCGGATTCTTGAGCAGACCATCTTTCTTCCTAGGATCTGCATGCCACCTCAAATTCTTCGCATCTCCTTTTGTAACACCCCGATAATTCTCTCTTTCTAGAAAATACTTTCATAATAACCTTAGAGAATTACCCAGGCATTATCGCCCGTGTGATAACGTTTCGGCTTACTCAGAATTTTGCAGCGGAAAATAACTTATTAAAAACAACTATATTAAAACTTATGAAACCAATAACAATGTCAGAAACTAAACACCAACTTAAACTATTGTCTGAAAAATAAACTCATAGGAAAACAACTTAAATGAAACTAATAACAAGAGCCTCTCCATTCCAGATTCCCAATGATATGCATCTTCGAACCTGTAATGTCAATGCCGTCTCAACTCTGCTCCCCCGAAGGATCACCACAGGATCAATAGGCAAAGCCATGATCACAAACACAGACAAGCACGTAATCAGCAAAGCTGAGTACTACATATCAGACATACATAACCCTAAACATGATACTATAAAAATATAACTTGCAGGAATAAATAATAATAAAACATATAATAATCTGCAGACAACTCTTACTGAACTAGACTCTAAACTTTATTTCTTTCTTTAAATGGAATAGTTATTGGACGAGTTGTCTATACTAAAATAGGAAATACGGTCATGACTCCGTAATCCAAAATGACCTCGATATCGAGGAACCTTTAACTAATGAGGAAAGGTGATCAATCCAATCCTAGGAAAGCCATGGGCTACCACCATGTACTCCAACCCTTAGTGTCCAACTCTAGACGTGCACCAGTCTAAAGTCTATAACCTATTCTCGTTTCACTTTACGTTGCATACATTTTAATACTTGTGTTGACACCAACCAAGCAATAACACATAACTAATAATCACATCAATCACACATAAATCCTTTTTATCTTAGAATTAACAAGTGATCACAACTTATCAATCAAGACTCCTTTAACTTCTTTTTATACTTTACTAACTTGCCTGTTGAACCTAGCCAACAGTAAACTTTACCTTTATCTAGGTATAACTTGTACTTACCAAATAAGATCCACGGTTCTTATAAGATAAATAAATAATACTCAAGAATCCATGTAACATGATTCAATCTTACTTACATTAATTCACTCACGAATTAATACATAAACTGGACTTATCTGCTTGCATCAAACTTCCATACAAACATTTATACTCATAAATACTTCTAGTTTACATGTAGCACACAGGCAAATAACATGTAACACAATTCCAGTAAATCATATATATGAACAACAGAGTCCTATACATGATACTAATAAATAAAACATCCTTAAAGCATGTTTCTAATCATAGCATGTAGACAATGTACGTACCTTGTATAAACGAATCTGTAGGCCACTTTTACGCTCTAAAAGTCTCCTACTACGAAATCTCCGCCTAGAAAATAAAATAATGAAATAAATACCTTGAACTAAAAATTTACAGCAACTTTAAAAACGACCCAAACCCCTTAAACGTGTTTTAAAATCGTTTTTACGTATCAAACTTTCGTTATTTTTAATCCCTAGTATAGTACAATATTCTAGTGATTAAAAATCATTTAAAACCCTTAAAATACATATTTTCTGAAATTACAGCACTTATAAAATTTTATAAATCTTCTGAAAATATATTTAATACATATAAAATTATATGCTAACCAATCTCATGATTTATATTTTATAAATATAGTTTCTAGTGATTAAAAACCCTAAAAACTATAACTTTCATAATAAAAACTGAAAATAACTTAATATAATAAATCGAAATTTATTATATTTATATATATATGATAGCCGAAATATATATTGCATATAAAACAATAATTTAAATCATAAACATGCTAATAAATAATAAATATTAAAAACTAATACTTTAATGGAATCTTAGAGAAGAAGAAAAGAAAAACAACCACAACAAGGAGGAAGAGGAAGCCGGCGGCAATAGCAGCAGCACAGGACCAGTCGGCGGCAGTTTCTTGGGTCAATCAAAGTTTTGTGACGTTTCTTGTTCAACAAGAAACATTACTTGAAGAAGAAGAAACAATTTTTGAGAGAAATCAAAGATGGCGCACAAAGGAGAAGAGAGAGAAGAAGCGCCGGATGAGAGGGAGAAAAAGAAAGTCACGTGGAAGAGGAGAGAGAAATAAAGTGTGTAGGGTAAAATTTGGGTTTTTAGAATATTTAAATAGAGGCTTTTCCTTTTGGGCTTAGGAAAAGAGATTTCGAAAAATAAACTTTGATGACTAATAAGATGGGCTCATTAGGACTTTAGTTATCAAATAATCCTTTCCCTTTTTATCACTTTTGGGCTTTTGATTCCATTAAGCTTTATTTTCAAATATGCTTTTAATAATTAAAACTCTTATTAAAACATGCTTAATTAAAACATTACAAATTTTATTAAGCTATGAAAAATATTTTTAGTTGACTTTTAAAATAGTCAACCCTTTTTAAAAGTCAAATCATTTTCCAAACTCATTTGGATTTAAATATAATACATAAATACTTTAATATATTTATGAAAATCTTTTAAAATTGTGGGGGATTACAGTCTACCCCCTTAAAAGAAGTTTCGTCCGAAACTTAACACAAAACCCTCGTACTTTCGAAAAGTTTGAACTCATATCTTTCGAAAACTTTTGGAGAAAAGGTAGTGCTCTCGTGCACTTTCCCATTTTTAAAACACTTGTGTTACTTATGAACATTTTTCTTATGCGGAGACTTTACTTCTTTTGCACTAACATGTGCAACTTGCCCAACATAGGCATACATATGCATGAAAATCTCATAAAAATAGACAAAAGCGCGAAATTTATCGCATTCTACCCCCCTTAAAGAAAACGAGTTACGCCCTCGTAACTCACCTCAAGGAATAGGTCTGGATACTTTTTCTTCATATCCTCTTCGGCTTCCCACGTTGCCCTTCTGACTCGTGGTTAGACCAAAGAACTTTGACAATATGAACATCCTTGTTCGCGTACTACGCACTTTCCTGTCGAGAATCTTGACAGGTCTTTCCTCATATGTGAGGCTACTATCTATCTGAACTCTTTCAGGCTCTAACACATGCGCTCATCAGGGATATAGCGCTTAAGTTGGATATATGAATACATCATGCATCTTTTCAAACTCCATTGGCAATGCCAATCTATAAGCTACTTTCCCAATGCGCTCCAAAATCTCATATGGGCCTACATATTTAGCACTAGCTTGCCCTTTTTCCCAAATCTCATAACGCCTTTAGTGGGTGATACTTTCAAGAATACTTTATCACCTACAGCAACTCATCTTCGCGCGTTTTAAATCTGCATAACTCTTCTGCCTATCTTGCGCAGCTTGAATTCGAGCCTGAATCAATCGATATTCTAACGGTCTCCTCAATGAATTCAGTCCCCAAAACTATATTTTCCTAAAGTCATTCCAGCAAATGGGACTTCTACACTTCCGTCCATATAATGCCTCAAAAGGTGCCATCTTTATACTCGCATGGTAACTATTGTTAAGAAAACTCAATCAAATCTAATTGGTCCTCCCAACTTCCTTGAAAATCAATGCACAAGCTCTCAACATATCCTCCATAGTCTGATTAGTCCTCTCAGTCTGACCATCGGTCGCAGGGTGAAAGGCGGTACTCATTTTCAATGTTGTCCCAAGGTTTAATTGGACCTTTTTCCAAAACTTAGATAGAAATCTAGAGTCACGATCGAGATAATGTCCTTTGGAACTCCATGCAATCTCACTACATGCTTGATATAGGTTTAGCGAGTTGCTTCTTTTCCATGTCTCCTTAATAGGTATGAACACGCGGACTTGGTCAGTCTATCCACATAACCCAAATGGTATCATTTCCACTCTCGTCTTGGGTAAGGCAGTCACAAAGTCCATAGAAATAGAATCCCACTTCCATCCAGGAACCTCTAACGATTGAACTTTCCCCATGGGTCTCTTATGGTCTATCTTCACTTTCTGACAGGTTAGACACTTAGACACATATCCAGCTACTTCTCGCTTCATGTTGGCCACCAATGATCTCTTAAGGTCCTTTACAACTTGTCACCCCCAGGGTGCACAGAATATGGAGTTTGTGCCCCTCGTCCATAAGACGTCTCTTAAGGTCATTGCACTTCTGTGGTACACACCACCTCCCTTTAAACCTTAGACTCCCATCATCATGAATCTTGAAGTCTACTTCCTTACCTTGCTTCATTTTCTCCTTATCTTGCTAGATGCTCATCCCCGACTTGACCCTCAATAATCTCGTCGAAAACTGACACTCCCAAAGAAAGATTACTAAGTCTAGCCTCACTTTCCCCAGGATTTAAAATTTCTAGGCAACCTTTGCATATCTCTACACAACTCCTCAGGGACTATCAAAGCACTCAAGCTATGACTCGATTTTCGACTCAAGGCGTCAGCAACCACATTTGCTTTCCCCTCATGATACTGGATATCTAGATCTAATCCTTAATCAACTCTAGCCATCTTCTTTGCCTCATATTCAAGTCTTTTTGGGTAAATATGTACTTCAAACTCTTATGGTCTGTAAATATCTTGCAAGTTGCTCCATAAAGATAATGTCTCCAAATCTTCAATGCAAACACTATGGCAGCTAACTCTAGATCATGGGTAGGGTAATTAGCCTCATAAGGTTTCAATTGACGCGACGCATAAGCTATTACCTTACCATTCTGTTGCAACACACAACCCAAACCATTTTTCGAAGCATCACTATAGACCTCAAATCCCTCATTCCCATCAGGTAGGGTTAAAACAGGTGCAGTGGTTAAACGATCCTTCAAGATCTGAAAAGCTTCCTCACACTTCTCATTCCACTCAAACTTGGACTCCTTTTTCATCAAATTAGTCATAGGTCTTGCTATCTTCGAGAAACTCTCACAAATCTCCTATAATAGCCAGCTAAACCCAAGAAACTCCTAATGTCAGACACACTCTTTGGAGTTGGCCACTCACTCACAGCTTGAATCTTGCAGGATCTACTGAGACTCCTTCCTTAGACACAAAATGACCCAAAATGCTACTTTCTCCAAACGAAACTCACACTTAGAGAACTTGGCATATAGTTGGTTCTTCTCAAAGTCTCCAAAATACCTAAATGTTCATCATGCTCGGTTTCATTCCTCGAATATATCAAAATGTCATCAATGAAAACCACTACGAACTTATCCAAAAACTCATGAAAGATCCTATTCATCAAGTCCATAAATATGCAGGAGCATTGGTTAACCCAAATGGCATTACAGTGAACTCGTAGTGACCATAACGCGTTCTAAAGGCAGTCTTAGGTACATCCTTATCTGCTACCCTCAATTGATGATATCCTGAACGTAAGTCAATCTTCGAGAACACACTCGCTCCATTCAGTTGATCGAATAGGTCATCTATTCTAGGCAAAGGGTACTTGTTCTTGATGGTAACATTGTTCAACTCCCTATAGTCGATACATAACCTCATACTCCCATCCTTTTTCTTCACGAACAAAACAGGAGCTCCCCAAGGACGCACTAGGTCTGATATAACCTTTATCCAAAAGTTCTTGCAATTGCGTCTTTAACTCACTCATCTCAGGAGGTGCCATTCTATAAGGTGCCTTAGATATAGGTGCAGTTCCAGGAACTAAGTCTATGGTAAACTCAACGCTCTTGCAGGCGGCATACCTGAAATTTCACTCGGAAATACGTCCATAAACTCATTCACTATTGGAACATCCTCAAGTTTTAACTCAGCTTCCTTACTCACATCTTGCACGCTACAGAAAAATAGCTCACACCCCTTTCTCATCAACTTCTGCACTTGCATAGCAGAGATCACTCCAAAGTTCTTGGGTTTCCCAAATCGTCTATATGAGGTCAATTTTCCCGAAGGGTTTCTCAACACTACTTTTGAACTTCACAATCAATCCTGGCCTTGTAATGACTCAACCAGTTCATCCCAAGAATCACATCTAAGTCTCCTAAGTTAAACTCGATTAAATCGGATGGAAAGACACTCCCTCCTATCTTCAAAGGCAGGTTCTTGAACAACTTAGTACACTTAACGACTTCCCTAGTAGGAATACTAACAGACAAGTCAATTAACTCATACTCTACTAATCCCAGACTCTTTAGAACAGAAGGCGAAATAAAACACTAGTAGAATAAATGCTATTTGCTGCGGTCAAAAAGTGGCCTATTGCTGCGGTTTTGGGCGCGCAGCAATTAAGAGGGCAGCAATAGGTATTAATTATATTGCTGCGGTTTTAAACCACAACAATATCTGCAAATATTGTTGCGGTTTTTAGGACAAACCGCAGCAATATTTTTATTTATTATCTAGTTAACACGGAATATTGCTGCGGTTTTCGGCCAGAAACCGCAGCAATATTCCACAATATTGCTGCGGTTTCGGGCCCAAAACCGCAGCAATAGGTCCCGGTACAGGCAAAATTTTTTTTTTTTTCAATTTGCAATTAAATTTGAAATATTAAAACCATACAACTTACCCATTCACTATCCACCAAATTCACACAAACTGCAAATGAAAAAACATAAGATTAATTACCTTACCTTAATGACTAATTACAATCATAAAAAAACAACCTTACAACTAAATGATTAATTACAAAAATAAAAAAATAACCTTACAACTAAATGACTAATTACAAAAAATATAATCAAAACTAAAATATATTACAAAAAAATAAAAAACTGATCTGAAAAAAATAACAAACTGATCTGACAAAAATATATTACAAAAAATCAAAAAAAATCTGAAACAAAATCTAAAAACAGATTAAAAAACGAAAAAAAAGGCAAAAACCGATGGTCGAGACAACTCTGAATCTTGAAACCCACTGCTACGAGGCTGCTTCTCGCGACGGAGACATGGACGAACCACCACCGGCTTATAGTTATGGGGAGAATTTTGTGGTACAATCGGCTTAATATATTACAAAAAAATAAAAAACTGATCTAGAAAAATAACAAACTGATCTGACAAAAATATATTACAAAAAATCAAAAAAAATCTGAAACAAAATCTAAAAACAGAATAAAAAACGAAAAAAAAAAGGCAAAAACCGATGGTCGAGACAACTCTGAATCTTGAAACCCACTGGTACGAGGCTGCTTCTCGCGACGGAGACACGGACGAACCACCACCGGTACGAGGCTTCTTCTCGCGACGGAGACACGGACGAGGCGAGGGAAGAGACGCGCTTGAGATCTAAAAGCAACGAGAGTGAAAATTTCGCTGAGATCCAAAGACAAACGACGAAGAGACGATGATGTTGAAGCACGACGGAGAGACGACGATGTTGAAGCACGACGGAGAGACAACTATGTTGAAGCACGACGGAGAGATGTCGTTGCTGAGGAGGAGATGTGAGAGAGTTCGAGGTGGTGGAATTAGGGTTTTGGTGAGTGGAGGATGGAGAAGAAGGAGATAATTCGTCGTCGGAGGAAGAAGAAAAGTCGAATCTGTCGAAGATTTTGGGAGTTCGAGGTAAGGAAGGAGTGAAAGAGAGTCAGGTTCTTCGTCGTTGATGAGGAGGAAATGAGAGGGAGACGGAGAGAGGAGAGAGAGGAGAGAGAGAAGGTTGTGAAAAAATGGCTGGGAGGGGTTGTCAAGAGGAAGAAGAAAATAAACCCTAATTGGGGCTATTGGGCTGCGTCTTTTTTTTTAAAACAGGCAATATTGCTGCGGTTTTGGGTGGGGAACCGCAGCAATATATTTTAAAAATATTTTTTATCATATTGCTGCCGTTTCCCGCCCAAAACCGCAGCAATATTAGTCTCTCCAGGCCCCACATTTTTTTCAAAATGTATCCGTTGGACAATATTGCTGCGGTTTTGGGCGGGAACCGCAGCAATATTGTTATTTTTTATTTTTTCTTTTCTTTTTGCGTGTAATATTGCTGCGTATAGGTAAAACCGCATCAATATCACCGCAGCAAATAGCATTTATTCTACTAGTGAAAGAATAGGTCGCCCCCGAATCAAATAACGTTTTAACGAAAACTGAATTAATAGAGAAATTACCAGTTACCACATCTGCAGACCTCTCTGCTTCGCTATGACTCATCACGAACACTTTTCCCGCAGGCTTGTTCTGGGTAGGATTTTCATTAGCAGTAGGCCTACTATAGTTTCCTTGGTTATTTTGACCTCCAGGCTTAGGACCCTGGTTCCCTATTTGATTGGACCCCGATCTAGCCTGATTACCATTTCCCCGAGTCTTCAAATATTTTCCGTGCTTATAGAAGCACTCATACTCTCTGTGACCCTTTTTCTGGCAATAATGACAGGTCACTAGCTCTCCCTTACAGTCTCTCCCAGGATGGTTTTTGTCACACATCTTGCAATTGTGAACCCTCTCAGGTCTACCCTGACTACGGTTATCCTGGTTGTTCCTTCCTTGGAAATTCCCATTTCCATTCCGGTTTTTCTTAAAGTTTCCTTGGTTTCCCCCAGTACTAACCTCTTTTCTCTTTTCACCAACTATCCCATTCTTCTTATCCCTCCTTGATTGCAATCCATAAATATGTGAAGCTCTCCCATACACCACATCTAACGATGTAAAGGTCTCACCCCCTAATCCCAGCTGGATTTCATCAGTCAACCCTTGTTCGAACCTCTGAGCCTTAAGCTCCTCAGTAGCTACCACCTCAGGTGCAAACCTAGACAGGGTTATGAACTTACTATAGTATTCAGAGATAGTCATACTACCCATTCTAAGGTTGATGAACTCTTGAGCTTTCTGTTTTTCATGAAGGCAGGGTAAAACTTTCCTCTCAACACAATCACAAAGGCTTCCCAATTGAATCCCTCAGCAGCACTCAATCTAGCCCCGTTTTCTCTCCACCACAAATCAGCCTCATCTTTTAGGTATACAACCGCCTGGCCTACTCTCATGTTAGCAGGGCAATTCATTACCTCAAATAGTTTCTCAAATTCCCTAATCCAGTTCTCTAGGATGGTAGGGTCAGATTGTCTCTTAAAGTAAGGTGGTTTCACTTTGGCCAGTCTTTCGAACAATTCTCTAGCAGTCTCTGGACGTTCGACTTTGTCCTGATTCAGTTCCTCTGCCAAGAGGCGGAGAGCATCAGCTAGTTCAGTGTTGTTAGCCATTCTACTTCGGGACCTGAAAGTAATATAACTCTACTCAGGTTCCAGAAAACTTACATAGTCATCTAAGCAAGGCAACACTTGATTTGATCATTAAAGATCGCATCAACAAACAATTCCACTAAGTTCTAATATGAAATGTTCTCTAATAATCATATAATTGTTCACGTAAATAAATTCATATCAACATGAAATGAATTGAGTAAGAAAATACAATCACATAATGAAAGTAAAATAAATAAAAATATTTCCCATTACGTGCCCAAAAATAATTTCTTACTCCTCCAATAAAATAAACTATATTTTTATTCTTCCATAGAAGGGAAAATAATGTGAAATAAAGAACAACACACCAGTATCTATATTTTTCCTAAAATGATAATTCTATAAAACACCTTTTGTCTTGTTGGCACATATCCAACATTATTCTTATAGCTAAAACCTTATGTATATCTATATGTATATATATAAAAAAAGTATATAGGTATATATAGCCTATGGCACTACATTGCCATCCTTATCCTTGTCTTCCTTATATTGCTCAGGTATGAAGGTTTCATCACTAGCTTCATCCTCTTCATCATCCTCGCTCATAGTAATCGATGAAGTTCCTCTGAATCTTAGACCTTCTAATAGGTATGGTGTCTTCGTCCTCTTCAGGGTCGGATTCAATCCTCATACATGCATCATAAATATCCTCCCTAGTAGTACCTCTAGCACGGTCCATCTCTATGATGACTTCATCATCCCTAGCAAATTCTTTCCTCAAAATACAACGCATTATCCAATGCAGTTCTTCATACTCCCTATGGTCAATGGGTGGATGACGGTCGTCGGCTTCATCGTCAGTCAGAACGATGGAGTTAAAATAGTTTCCTAGATTAGCAGCCATATTCGTAGAGCTACAACACAATAAACCAGAAGGTTTAGCACTCTTCCTGACGTGTATCCACAAATAACAAAAAGGTAAATAACAACAAAAGCATGTAAATATACACTTTGCAGGCAAGAATTATAAACAGTTAGCAGGGAAGAAAAATATTTATGCATCAATAGCAGGGAAGTATAATAATAATGCACTTATTACAAAAAAAAATGTTAATGTGCAGATTTGCAGGGAAGAAAAATAGTAATGATGCTGAACTAACTTCCTGATGCAGACATATAATATTTCTATCTTATATGCCCTTCTTATACTACCCATTCTCACAATGCAATACTATAACCTTAAAGGCATGAAAAATAATGCAGACACTTTTATAAATAATATTACTCCAGTGCCTGAAAATAACTTTTCGAAATAAATAAAAAAAAATTTCGGACCACCTGGTCACTCGAAAAAAAAAAAAAATTTCACTCGAATTTTTTTTTTTCGGACTCAGCACTTTTCGAATTTTTTTTTTTTTTTTTCGTCGAACTCGAAATTCGAACCCCTAATTCTTTCGAATTTTTTTTTTCGTTTTTTATAAAAAGTTTCTGAAATCAAAATGTAGGAGCAATACTAAGGTTTCCTCCAAATAACCAATAAGCTAGGTAACTTAATAGGCTAAAGTCACTTAATAAGCTAGTTAGTTTGGCGCCTATAAGTCTTAAACTAACCTAAAGCTCCCAGATACCACTTTGTAACACCCCGATAATTCTCTCTTTCTAGAAAATACTTTCATAATAACCTTAGAGAATTACCCAGGCATTATCGCCCGTGTGATAACGTTTCGGCTTACTCAGAATTTTGCAGCGGAAAATAACTTATTAAAAACAACTATATTAAAACTTATGAAACCAATAACAATGCCAGAAACTAAACACACCAACTTAAACTATTGTCTGAAAACATAAACTCATAGGAAAACAACTTAAATGAAACTAATAACACAAGAGCCTCTCCATTCCAGATTCCCCAATGATATGCATCTTCGAACCTGTAATGTCAATGCCGTCTCAACTCTGCTCCCCCGAAGGATCACCACAGGATCAATAGGCAAAGCCATGATCACAAACACAGACAAGCACGTAATCAGCAAAGCTGAGTACTACATATCAGACATACATAACCCTAAACATGATACTACAAAAATATAACTTGCAGGAATAAATAATAATAAAACATATAATAATCTGCAGACAACTCTTACTGAACTAGACTCTAAACTTTATTTCTTTCTTTAAATGGAATAGTTATTGGACGAGTTGTCTATACTAAAAATAGGAAATACGGTCATGACTCCGTAATCCAGAATGACCTGCAATATCGAGGAACCTTTAACTAATGAGGAAAGGTGATCAATCCAATCCTAGGAAAGCCATGGGCTACCACCATGTACTCCAACCCTTAGTGTCCAACTCTAGACGTGCACCAGTCCAAAGTCTATAACCTATTCTCATTTCACTTTACGTTGCATACATTTTTAATACTTGTGTTGACACCAACCAAGCAAATAACACATAACTAATAATCACATCATCACATAAATCCTTTTTATCTTAGAATTAACAAGTGATCACAACTTATCAATCAAGACTCCTTTAACTTCTTTTCATACTTTACTAACTTGCCTGTTGAACCTAGTCAATAGTAAACTTTACCTTTATCTAGGTATTGTACTTACCAAATAAGATCCACGGTTCTTATAAGATAAATAAATAATACTCAAGAATCCATGTAACATGATTCAATCTTACTTACATTAATTCACTCACGAATTAATACATAAACTGGACTTATCTGCTTGCATCAAACTTCCATACAAACATTTATACTCATAAATGCTTCTAATTTACATGTAGCACACAGGCAAATAACATGTAAAACAGTTCCAGTAAATCATATATATGAACAACAGAGTCCTATACATGATACTAATAAATAAAACATCCTTAAAGCATGTTTCTAATTCATATAGCACGTAGACAATGTACGTACCTTGTATAAACGAATCTGTAGGCCACTTTTACGCTCTAAAAGTCTCCTACTACGAAATCTCCGCCTAGAAAATAAAATAATGAAATAAATACCTTGAACTAAAAATTTACAGCAACTTTAAAAACTACCCAAACCCCTTAAACGTGTTTTAAAATTGTTTTTACGTATCAAACTTTCGTTATTGTTAATCCCTAGTATCGTACAACTATTCTAGTGATTAAAAATCATTTAAAACCCTTAAAATACGTATTTTCTGAAATTACAGCACTTATAAAATTTTATAAATCTTCTGAAAATATATCTAATAATACATATAAAATTATATGCTAACCAAATCTCATGATTTATATTTTATAAATATAGTTTCTAGTGATTAGAAACCCTAAAAACTATAACTTTCATAATAAAAACTGAAAATAACTTAATATAATAAATCCAAAATTTATAATATTTATATATATGATAGCCGAAATATATATTGCATATAAAACAATAATTTAAATCATAAACATGCTAATAAATAATAAAATAATATAAAAACTAATACTTTAATGGAATCTTAGAGAAGAAAAAAAGAAAAACAACCACAACAAGGAGGAAGAGGAAGCCGGCGGCAATAGCAGCAGCACAGGACCGGTCGGCGGCGGTTTCTTGGCTCAATTAAAGTTTTGTGACGTTTCTTGTTCAACAAGAAATGTTACTTGAAGAAGAAGAAACAATTTTTGAGAGAAAATCAAAGATGGCGCACAAAGGATAAGAGAGAGGAAGAAGGCGCCGGATGAAAGGGAGAAAAAAGAAAAGTCACGTGGAAAGAGGAGAGAGAAATAAAGTGTGTAGGGTAAAATTTGGGTTTTTAGGATATTTAAATAGAGGCTTTTCCTTTTGGGCTTAGGAAAAGAGATTTCGATAAATAAAACTTTGCTGACTAATAAGATGGGCTCATTAGGACTTTAGTCATCAAATAATCCTTTCCCTTTTTATCACTTTTGGGCTTTCGATTCCATTAAGCTTTATTTTCAAATATGCTTTTAATAATTAAAACTCTTATTAAAACATGCTTAATTAAAACATCACAAATTTTATTAAGCTATGAAAAATATTTTTAGTTGACTTTTAAAATAGTCAACCCTTTTTAAAAGTCAAATCATTTTCCAAACTCATTTGGATTTAAATATAACTACATAAATACTTTAATATATTTATGAAAATCCTTTAAAATTGTGGGGGATTACACCTTTAATTGAGAACATGCGCTTAAATCTAGGTATTATGGGTAGATACCACAACACCTTGGCTGGTGATCCTTCACTACCTCCAGCTCCTTCACGCTTGTACCTCGACAATCCACAACTTGGACACTCATGTAAATGCTCATACTCATTACGATAAAGCACACAATCGTTAGGACAAGCATGTATCCGCTCGTACTCTGAACCCAAAGGACACATCATCTTCTTCGCATAATAGTACGACTTTGGCAGTTCATTTCCATCAGGGAGCATCTCAGCTAAAACTTCCAACAACGATGTGAAACTAGAGTCCGTCCAACCATTAATGTTGAACAGTGTTACCACCGCGGAAAGTTTGGTGTACTTTGTACAACCTGGATACAACGGCTTTTCAGCAGCCTGAGACATAGACTAAAAAATACGAGGTCATCAACACGACTGATCTTCAACCTCGTGTATCATCTCGTCTACCCGATCCCTATCGTCATCTCCAAATTCATCATCCAAATTCTCATCCTCTAACTCATCATCATCCTTCTTTTCTTCTTCACATACATCATTCTTTACTCCAGAGCTTCCTATATACCTCCCCTGCTCACCATGCCAAACCCATACGTGGTATTGAGGCCTAAACCCACGGCGAAAGACATGCTCCCTAACCACATGTATACTAACCTTGCTCACATTTCTACAATCCAAACAAGGACAATAAAAGTCGACTGCTCCAGAGGATGTTTGATATTCTAATGCACTTCTACAGAATTCTGAGACCCCATTCACAAACTCAATCGATTCACGACTATCATACATCCAAGTACGATCCATCTCATTCAAGAAGACCACCTCTAATAATTAAACACAACATTCATTATAATGCATTCAATCATTATTAAAGTACATACACTCACGTATTCAAATCACACACGTATACAGCAAGCTAAGATAGTGACATATTCAATTGTATGCATGCAGTCGAAGGTCCTTATCACTCCAACCTAACCCATCCTTGGACGTCTAATCTCACTAGTGAATATATACCAACTTTTCAATTCTAAGGAAAATCTGGTAGCATTTCCCTACAGTTCTCCAAGTACACAATGTAGATAATTGCTTATCTACATATGTACCCAGAGAACAATGTAGAGAAACGATAAGCCAAGATTTTCCTCAGAATTGAAAAGAAGACACACATTCACCACCTAAGTGAGACCAAACGTCCAAGAACAGTCCCAAACCGGGGACTATTCAAGACTTACTCCTAATGAGTAAGTCTTGAACGGGTATCTAGGCATATATGATGATGATTCAAACAACTTGTAGATTTCATATATAGCTAAATCACATTGCGTTTTCATACAATCTCATATCAACAAATATATATACATTATAAAAAAATACATATATACATCACTAAATTATCATAACTTAATCAATTTGAAGCACATGACAACTTTGTCTACATGTTAAACTAGTTTACCTCTTATCACCAACGACGAGCAATGAAGAGAGAAGAGATAGTTGGACCTTTAATCTGCCTTCCTAAGCCTCTTCTTCCTAGCATTAACAAAACCCACATTGCACATTAATCATTTAATTCAATAATTAAGAAAAAAACAAAAGTAATTTAAAAACAAAATTAATTCATACCTAATTAACCACTCAAATGGTGGAGAAGAGAAGAGAAGAGAAGAGAATGGTGGCGGTTGCACGTGGTGGAGCAATGTGGTGCGCAAGGAATTGGGCAATGTGGTGCGCAAGGTGGTGGGCGCAGCAGTGGTGCGCAAGGTGTTGGGCGCATCAGTGGAGCGCAAGGTGGTGGGCGCAGCAATAATGTCGTCGTGCAAACCCAGTGTTGGAGCAGTGGTGGTGGTGGTGTTAGGGTCAAATATTTTCGCTCGTAATTCTCTAAGGGAGGAAAGTGGGAAAAATAGAATGAGTATGGGGGTATACTGTACATGCGCGCTTCAATTAAAAAAAAAATTGAACGAAGGGCTGCGCGCTTTTAAAAAAGCGCAACCCTTCACTTTGAGAAGGGTTGCGCTTTTTCAAAAAGCGCAGCCCTTCACTTAGTAGGGCTGCGCTTTACAAAAAAGCGCAACCCTTCTCAAAGTGAAGGGCTGCGCTTTTTCAAAAAGCGCAACCCTACTGACTGAAGGGCTGCAGTTTTCTTCAAAAGTGCAATCCTTCTGTTAAGTAGGGCTGCGCTTTTTTAGAAAAGCGCAGCCCTTCCTTTTTTTTCCCCTAGTGCATGGTGGCTCGCAAACTATTCGAGTTCGGCTCGGTTAAAGCTCGGCTCGACAAGGCTCGAATCGAGCGCGGGATCGGCTCAAGACTCTAACGAGTCGAGCCTGAGTTACCTCAAGCTCGCTCGAGAGCTCACGAATAGGTTTAAAAGTTTTTTAATTACTAAAAATATTTCATTAATTTTTAATATAACAGTAGTAGAATAATTTCTTATTGTTGTGGTGGTATTGTTGTTGTTTTTCCCATACGCAACAATATATCACGTAGAAGAAGAGGTAAAATGTAAAATAAAGATATTGCTGCGGTTTCGACCTAAAAACGACAACAATATGGTATCAATAGGAAATTTTTTGAAAAAAGTTGACTATTTGACCAGACATATTGTTGCGGTTTTTGTCAAGAACCACAGTAATATATTAAAATAATATTTTAATATATCGTTGCGGTTCTTACCTGGAACCGCAAAAATATCATTAAAAAGTATTAAAAAAAAGTATAAAACGCGTGTCATCAGTTAATTTTTTTTTGTAGATCTGTTTGTAAATTTTCTTTTTTTTAGGTTAGCAATTTTCATTTTTTTTCATTTCAGCAATCATGATCTCGATCTTTTTCCTTTTTTTTTGGGTGAAGGCAGATTTGATTTTTTTAGGTTAGTTTTATAGATGTCGTAGATTGGTTAGTCAATTTTTTTTAGGTTAGTATTATAGGTAGACCTGTTAGTCAAATTTTTGTTATAAATTATATAAGAATATGGTTCTATATAATATATGAGTGTAATGAGGTTAGTATTTAGGTTCCTTTTTTTCGGGTGAAGGCAGATTTGATCTCGTTTGTGTTTTAGTTAAGTGTTTTTTTGGCACTCTCTCATCGTATATGGATATCGACAAGATTTTTTTTAAACTGTAGTACATATTGCTACGGTTTTTGGTAAAAAAACTGCAGCAATAGGCTCTAAATTTTTTTAATATAAAATAAACTTATTGCTGCGGTTTTGGATAGAAACTGTAGCAATAGCTTGGCCTATTGCTGCTGTCAAAAACCACAACAATAAGTTAATTGCCTATTGCTGCACCCTTAATTGTTGTGCGGCCAAAACCACAGCAATAGGCCACTTAATGACCGCAACAATAAGCAATTATTCTACTAGTGTAAGATTTTAAAAAAAAATTAATAATTATGGTTAAAAGCAGCCATGTTAGTAGTCATAATATTTTAAAAGTCGTAATTTTTGGTTTGAATAACAAAGTTGAGAGAGCTGCGAAAACCCCACTTGTATATTTCTCTACTTCATTGTTTGGGACAAATAGGGGTTGAGACGGATTCCAAACTTTAAGTTTGGGGGGTCATGAGCAAAACCATTTAATAATTTTATGATACATATATCGCAATGAGAACCAAGTCAAGCTCAAAGATTATATTGTTCGTGTCAG
The DNA here is from genome assembly GCF_026745355.1 of Beta vulgaris subsp. vulgaris. Classification (NCBI taxonomy): domain Eukaryota; kingdom Viridiplantae; phylum Streptophyta; class Magnoliopsida; order Caryophyllales; family Amaranthaceae; genus Beta; species Beta vulgaris. The sequence goes on along the minus strand of NC_079205.1, from coordinate 43,461,019 downwards.
CTATTAGAAAATGCTTTCATTGTATCATTTTTTCATACACCATAATCTTTTCGATATATGTAGCACTTTAATTTTTTTTAAAAACAAGAAAAATGAACTTTAATACCTCAAACTCATTTATTAACTAAAAAAGTATAAGAAGTTGATAATTAGATAGTATACATAGAGATTAACAATTAGTTCAACATAATATATAATAATTTTTTACTTAGTCAAATTTAGTACTACATATAAGTATTGTTTGAATATGTGGTTTGAATAAGCAATTATTCCAACAAAGTGAGCTATCATATTTTTCGTTCTCCTAACATTTTGGGTTGATTAGTTATATTTTGAACTACTTGCCTGGGGAATTTGTTCTGTTTTCAATCATTTCGGCATTCAAATTTCGCAAATTTACAAAAAGGTTCTATTAGAACTTCAAGTACACTATATTTGTTAGATACTTTCTAATTTAAATTTCATATCTAAATCACATATTTATGCTTGTGATACTTATGTAAGACACATTGTGGCTATGATATAAGTCTCAAAAAGGGGAGATTGGACTGATGAACAAAAAAACGCATTTCTCGAGTATCTGGCGGTGGTTGAAGATGATGATGAGGAGAATGGTGGTGTGGGCGCGGCGAACGAACAGTTGATGATGGTGAGGGGTCAGGTGGCGAACGAAGCATCAATGGTGACGACTGATGAGTGAGTGGTTGTTGCACGTGATACAGATTTCGACTAGGGTGATAGGGTAACAAACCTGGAATTGAAGAACATAAAATGAGATTGTAACACCCCGACCTCTAAGCATCGTTATTAGGTTAACTACTTGATTATTAGTAGCGGAAGACCTAGCCTTTGGTCGGTGCGGTACTATCGTACTTTCCGTTAGGAAAATACAAGGCAACATACTTAAAGCATATAATAACGTGGAAATTAAAACATACTAGATTATATAAATTAAAGTAAAACAGAGTTAATGTTAAATAACTAACTAACTACTTAAGTTACAAAAGCTATAAATGTTTGAGTCATTTCAATCATATTTCTTCACTGCTAAATCGTTCCGTCATCCCCATCGGTACCTAAACAGAAAAACAACACATCATGAGCCAAGGCCCAAACATACTATTCTAACAACGTAAATTCATTTCAACTCATTTTATTTGCAAACAAAGATGAGATAATATAGTTAAACCATTTCATAATTCTTATCAGGAATTTAAAAGAAAGATTTGTATTGTCATTCATCCTTATATCATATTAATTATCAGAAATCTTCCTTTGGTTACTTGGCGAATACAATAGAAGGTTAAGCCACTGAGGACATATGTCTCCCATTAGAAGGTGGCATAAAGCCATACATCATAACATAAGGCAAAGCTACCGAGGACCTTTGTTCCCATCAGAAGGTGGCATCCAAACATAATGCATGTACCACCAAGGACGTTGTTCCCCCATCAGAAGGTGATGTTGCCACCATATAACAAAATGACACGTGCACGTCCCACGGAACATAGTATTGTCATAAACCATCTTTCACTTTCATTTATCATGTTTCGGGATTTTAAAATATATTTCATAACACATCTCTTTGAGCATCATGAAACCCAATTTATTATAACAGCATCATCATAAACATCATTTAACAAAACATTTCATATCCTGTAATCCATAAATACATATCATCAAAACTTTACCTTGAGTCGTGATTATTATACTTGATAGCCGGGGAGGCTTGTAATGTCTTTTTTCCTTTCTAACTATTCAATAATTAATAAAGGACAACTTAATAATATTTTGTTATAGATTTTAAGCTTTACAATCCATTTACATCATGTGCACATTATAGGAAGTACTTTAATATGAATTACTAGAGTGTTTATGAATTAATGGTTATGGAATCTCGCTATCACCATTTATTACTTAAACTATAATTCTTGACTTTACTAACTTGGTCACAAATGTCCTTTTTAATTCATAGATAACACATTTATCATGACTTCTAAGTCCAACTTATGTAAAATTATTTAATAACAACCACTACTTCTAAGATTCATGGAAATTCATGTTTAATGACTTGAAGTTGTGATTATAGAACTTTCATATTTTAATTAGACTTTAACATAAAGTAGTTATCTAATTAATTGTTAGAATTTAACTTGTACTAGTGTTATTTTCAACTAGTTAGTGTCCATGTATTAGTGACTTACATTTTGTTTGAGGGGATAATCATTTCATCATGCTGAAAAAGCGAGACTACAATAATTCATTACTTAGAATAAGCTTACTAACAATCTAACATTATACTTATAATCCAAGTGTACTTAATTAGTATGTATTACTTTATAATACATAAACGTAAGTTATAATTATGTGACCATGAAACTATAACTTAATTGACCAAAGACACCCTTTTTTTATCCGTATAAGCCATGAAGGCGGTACAAAGTACAAAGAAGGGGAGGAGGGGATTCGAATCTGTGACCTATTATTCACAGCATCTCAATCTTAATCACTAGGCCAAGACATCCTTGGTACCAAAGACACCCTTTATATAATAAAGGTGTAATAATAGTAATTATGTCATAATCTATTTAAAACTATAATTAGGTTATATGATTATTTGATGAAGTAGAGTGAACTTTCTAACATCGAGTTTAAGTCAAATCCACTTGATTTGTTATTCATACTAAGTCTCTATATTAAATTAAACTTGCAAGATTAAAAGTACTAATTATTCATAAATAGTTTTATTAGCTAATATGAATTTCAACGACAAATGAAATTTCAACCTTAACTAATTTTTTAATTAGCCTACTAGCTCATCTACTAATATCATGAGGTGGGTAAATTAGAATAACTACTAAGCCCAAAATAACAAAGAAACTAATGACTTGCAAATACATTTTCAAAACAAAGAATAGGAGGGAAAGTTATATCCTTACCTTACTGGCAAGTAACGAGAAAGCGGAGGAAGGATAACAGGGGGTCGTCTCTGGCGAACAGGTGGCGCGGACGAGGCGGCACAGTAGGCCTCGTCTTGTGGGGCGACAGTGAGTCAGGCGGGTGGGGGAACATCAGGCGGGCAGAGGGAGGAGAGCAGCAAGATAGGAGAGGGTGAAGAGGAGTAGCGAGAAGGATGAGGGAGAGGAGGAAGGAGGTGGCGACGATGGTGAGTGGTGGTGGTGCGTGTTTGGCGCGAAGACGGGCGGCATACAGGCAGGGGCGGATCCAGGATTTTGAGTAAGGGGTAGCGTAACTCTGTGGTGTCGGTTAGGGGAAAAAACCACATAAATTACAATGATTAAGTATTTGTTTAACATACGAAGTAACATACGAAGGAAAATATATAACTTTTTTATTTTAACTTATCATGGAAATTTCCACTCACTTAGAAGGACCTATAGGTAAGTAAATTACTCCATTATGTCGAAAGTTTTTCCCATATTTTTGATAACCAAACAACGCTACTTTCTTTACCTATTAGAAAAATCACCTACCATGTTTTCTTTAGCTGGCTAAACAACACCTAAATTTGTAAAGTTATAAAACTATCTCAACTTTCATTTTGTGTCCTTTCTAATTGAGTTGGAGGAAAATTTGAATTATAATTAATTCGATCTTCATTACGGATTCTCATTTAAGAAAAAGTTTGAGATATTTTATGCTCATAATTTTGAAATACATAAATATACATAACACCAGAATTTATTGATTAATGCAACTAATATTTTCTAAATCCCATTGTAATTCAACTAATATTAACCTTTTCATCTTCTCTACTTTGCTTTCTTCCCGTCTTTTCCAAAGTTGGAAAAGAAAATTTTTTAAAAAATATTTCTTCCATAATGAACCTTCCTTTTAAACAAATATCGATTTTCCTTGAGCTTGGAATTCACAAAGTAATACTCCATTGATCTTTGCTAGGCTTTTGACCTACTGTACAAGCAAACATGGAGGCATTGAGAGATAGAATATCTCTTGTAACTCCATTATCTACTATACCAAAACCTATCATATGCAACTGAAGATTTGATTCCCGAATATTTCTCTCATCTCACACTTTCCATGGAAGAAATTATCTCCAATAACCCGTTATTTCTCTGAAATTCCTTATCAATCATAGCATTTCTTCATCATTGATTATAGCTTTCAACAGATTTTACCCACTCTACCAACAATTTCAAACCGCCAATCGCAGATAAATTGAAATTTAGTTCTCTTCTCGATTAGCGACCAAGTAAGCGGTAGCTAATACAGTTAGCGACCGCTAAAGCGGTAGCTAATTAATTTTGCGACCGCCAGATGGTAGCTAAACTAATAGTCTTATAAAAATTTCAGGGGTAGCACGTGCTACCCGTTGTTACCAAGTGGCTCCGCCACTGCATACAGGTGGTGATGGTGGTCAGAGGTTAGCCGAAAAACAAGGAGGGTAAGTGGTGGTGTTTGAAATTTTTCAGATTTTTATTTGGTGAAGAATGGTGAATTTAGGCCTACTATTTATCAAAAAAATTTGTAGAAAAACTTGATTAAACTTTAAACTAATCAGTGGCGGATCTTAACGAACTATTTAACAGGGGCTGAGTTGGTAAAATAAAAAATTTAGTAACTTTTTTCCTCTCTTCTCTCCCCTCTCCCACAAAACCCTTATTTTCAACCTAGGGGCTACCACCACCCTTTTGGGCGGTGGTAAGTCCCCTTTCTCCTTTTGTTACTAGTTTTTTATGTTTATGTTTCTAATAAATTTTAGTCTCTCTCTCATGGAGAGTTTTTCTACCCATATATTGGGTTATATCTACCCATATATTGGGTTTTATCTCTCTCCATATGAGAGTTTGGAGACGTTGTTTTTGGATTTTTGTGTGATTTTAGATGTTAATTTGTTGATCGAAATTGTGCGAAGTTGCAACAGAGGTCAAGACTTCATTTACAATCAATTGAATTAAATCCAGTTCTACTTCAAAACTACAAAAGATCGAGAGACCCCCTTGCAGAAGGCTGCATCAGACAGCGATGTAAAAGACGAGGGTGTTCAGAAGTACTAGATCTACTCAACGATCGTGGTTTTATCATATTAGAATTGTATTTATTTCATTTTGAAATGTATTTGTTTAGTTTCTACTTCTATTGTAGATGTCGTATGACTTTGAATCAATGAATTCATGTTATTTCCCCTCAAAAAAAAAAAAAAAAAATTTAGTGTAAAATTTTAAATGATGAATAAAAACACTAATACACTCCAAAATATTAATATACTATTATTAATGGCTACAAAGAGCTTGTAGCTAATGTAATAAATTAAAATCTCAAAGGTGTAATTTTTAAGAAATTGTTTCAATTTATTTGTTTGACCATTATGAAATGTTCAAGAAATTGAGTAATTTTTTTAACAAATTGAAGGTATGAATTGTAATACTTCGTATTTTGGACTTAATTCGTTATAATTAAGAAAATATAAAGAAGTTAATGAAAAGGTATTTTAGTATTATTTACAGAATAATAAGAATATAATAATAATAATAATATGAGTCTGTTTAGTTAATTTCGGATTTTATAAAAGATTAAACCGAGTTCACTTGACCTAGGGTTGCCACTTTATAATTAGGAGAGTATAAAATGAAAAGAAGAAGAAGAAAAAAATTCAGAAAAAAAACCCTAACTCTCCTTCTCCTCCCCCCAGCCATTTTTCTTTCCCCTCTCTCCTTCTCAATCGTCACTTTCTTCCCTCTCAATTTCTCTCTCCTCCCTCTCGTTGTTCTCCCTCTCCTCTATTCTTCTCTCTCGTCGCCTTCGACGAAGTAGAGTGCGAGGGTTGTGTGTGTGTGCTGCGTTCGAGGGTGCGAGCGAGTCGAGTGTTCATGACGTAGGGTGGCGCGACTTGCTGTGCGAAGTCGCGAGGAATTGTGCGGTGTGTATGTTAAGCTGTGCGGGCGAGAGACGAGGGTGTGCGAAGTCTTGCGAGGCGTTGTGCGACGAATCCGAGTGTGGGCGAAGCAACGTCGCTGTTGTGGTGTTCGAGTTGCGCGACGGTCAGTGCGTGGTGCGAGCAACGTTCGAGGTTTTGTGCGAGAAGGCTAGGCAAGCGTGCAGTGGGTGCTCGATTGTGCGTGAGTAGTCTCGAACGAGTCGAGGGTTGTGCGGGCGGTTTGCAGTGACTGCTGCTCGAGAAGCGAGGAGTGGTCGCGCAAGTAGGCGACGGTTTTGGTGTTGTGGCCGGAAGTCGGTCGCCGGAGTTCATTTGCCGGCGAAAGTCAGTGGTATAAAACCTAATATGTAGATAATATTATATCAGTTTAATTATATATTCTGTTTTTATAATTATGTTAAGTTGTTATTAATTAATTTGTAATTCCAGTTAATTAGTAACTAATTAGGCTGTAAAATTAATTTAATTCATCATACTGATTTTAGTTGTGAATCTGGTTTAGGATTGTAATTAAGTAAGATGGGTAATAGAACAAATTATATTACTGTTATTAGTTGGAGGTACAATCTTATTATGCAGACCTGACTTTTGGACTGGCTTTTGGACATAAGACTAGGTTGGACATAAGACTGGATTGGACATAAGACTTGGTTGGACATTTGACTTAATTGGTTTGGTAAAGGTAGTGGACTAATTACACTAACTAAGTTTAGTTGCTCACTAACTTTGACTCCTAAAAGACGCTAAACTCATTAGAATAGAAAAGAAACAGAAGTTCATGAACAATGAGTCTAGTGATCGTTTATATTTCGAATTACTAAGTCGTCAAGGACGTAGCACTAAAGTATTTACTTAATTTCATAAGCGGCACGTTCGGTTAATACAATGAAAATTCTCCGTTACAAGGTACGTACGCGTATCAGTTAAAATCCAAGTATTAGTATCATGATTGGGTTGCAATTTATTCTATTGGAACCTAGAAGCATGATAGGGAACGTTTGATTGAGATTGTTTGGTAATATGTATGTAATTTGAAGTCAATATGTTGCATTGGATTGCGTAATTCTATCGTATTATGAACATGAGCATTGTATTCATATTAATCTGATCCATAGTGTAACGAGAGTGTTACAAGAGATACGATTTGAGTATTGTGACTAAGAGAACATGTAAATGACTCTATGTGGTTATGAAAAGAATGGACAGTATTAAAAAGTGAATTACGGCAATAACTTGTAGTTGGACTCCCTACAAGTGATGAACAATGGGGGGAGTATGGAACTTGTCCTACACTCCTACGCAGGCCTACTGTGACGACAATAGTGTCCTTATATTTTTGATAACTCAAGTAGGCGGAAGGTTCTGTACGATCTTGGGGGTATGCATACTAAGGTGATGGGTGTGAGACGGAACGAAACCGTGTTTGCATTTCATCTAATAGACCAAGTTGTCTATTAAGGATTCAGTAGCCCGTATGATTCTAGTAAGATGACCGTGCCCGTTCGATGCCAAAGAAATAAAGATTAAAGGATGTAACGTATTGTAGTATCATGCTTAGGATTGTTCAATGTTGCATTATTTATGTTCATATGTCCAATGGTTCATTACGTACTAAGCATAGCTGATTGTGTGTTATTATGTGTTTGTTGACCTATGATGAACCATTGATGCTACAATGGGGAGCAGACTAGGTGAGCTGGTGCTGTTGCATGATATCGAGCATATGGGGGCTAGTCTTTAATATTTGAATTTAAAAGCATTTTGAATTAAGTACTATTGGATTTTCTAGAACTTACATAAGTGGTTTGTGGTTTGAATAAAAGGGGTCGTCGATGATTCCCGAGTTGTAGTTACATTTTTAATTCCGCTGCATTTTAGTTTTTGAGACAATGATTTGAGTTAACATTTTTCTATTTATGCCTTGCGTTTCATCGCGGCCGTAACACTCCCAAAGTTGATGCAACGTAGCTATAGACGTGTATGGATTTTGGGGGTGTTACAAAACTGGTATCAGAGCCAGAAGTTCCTAATTTCAAAGATGTTTTAAAAGGATTTTAAAATGGATAGTATGGGATAGGAGCATATAGATCATGTTATGTGCATTAAGTCATAGGAATGATTGCAGTTGCAAATTCATTTCGTGCCTTGAATTCCTATGTGTTGATTGTTTGTTTAACTGAAATTGTGAAAGATTCTTGAAATCTTCAAATATGACTAGATTAAGAGGATGTACAAGGATAGGTCGAAAATGATGTTGGACTAAAACCTTATTTTAGTATAAAATTAATTCATTGATAAAAACGATCTTAATCCTATATGTGAATTTCAAAGTTAAAATGAGCATTTAGCTCTTAAACATGTATATATATATATATATATATATATATATATATATATATATATATATATATATATATATATATATATATATATATATATATATATATATATATATATATATATATATATATATATATATATATATATATATATATATAATATGTTTTTAAAACCTATTGATACAAAAGCTTAGACTATTCTATTTTCTTTATTTTCGCAGATGGTTCACGACATAGGTTCTAAGGATTACCTGATGAAACAACCAGTAGGGGAGGATTGGGATGTTTGGGCTTATAAGATGAGGGTTGCCATGGATTATAGAATCATGCAAGGGGATCAGTGGTTAAAGTTTGAGTTGTCAAGGATACACTTTATGCTTCGGTTTGTCCCAAACATAGAGTCTTATCGCTTCGTTCATCGTAGGTATGGAGATATGTGGACCGAAGAGGGGAATTCTAACAGAGCGAAGCATACCTATTGACACCAATACCTTCCTACTGAAAAACATTTCCTAGCTGACCTCAAATACTGCGAGAATGAGTGGAAGATTTGGGAAACAAGAGGTGTAAACCCTTCTACTTCATCACCATCAGCCCGAAGAACCTATCATATGGGGGAAAGTTCGGGTGTTAGGGCCGTAGATGAGAGTTCTGAGAACCCAAGGGTCAAACCTGAACCACAAACGCCACCTAGAGTTGCAAAGAGGTCAAGATACCAAGCGTTTGAGGACGAGCTAGTACCTGAGAGTTACCAAAACCTTAGAACCATCACCTACGTCTCTGATGATGAGAGGAACAATAGGACCTTTATCGTAGTAGTTGAAGGGGATCAGGCTGCACCGCTATTAGATGGGGGAAATGAGGAAGAGGAAGTACCCCCATTAGAAGATATACCTGTTGAGGAAGAGGAACCTGTTGAGGAAGAGCAACCTGTTGAGGTAGAGGAACCTGTTGAGGAACAGGATCCCATTGAAGAAGAGGCCTAATGCGGATGAAATCGACATGAAAGAAGTGATAGAGGATCCTGAATCAGAGGATGAAGCTCGCCGCCATAGTCCATAGTTCCTCTGGTCACATATTTAGGATTAGAACTTTTATTTTATTTTTGTCATATTTATTCGTTTGTTTATTTCAGTGTTAATAAGGCTTGCATGCCGAATAGTGAGTAACATTACGTAGTTATTTATATATATATATATGGTATTTCTCTACAAACATTACATTTCCATTTTCAATAGTAGTACATTATGTTATTCTTATTATTGATTGTGGCGTCTTATTTAAGATGTGTGTAGTGCAAGTCAGTACATACTTAATATTTGTTCGCAATAACTGGTTATCTATGCAATGTGTAATCGTTAGATGAGTAAAAGATTATGTGTATGTCACTTAATTAAATAGCTATTATGTTAATTTCAACGCAGAATGGTTCGAACGGGAGGCACCCCTGAAACCTCTCTGAATATCGAGCAATCGATACGTGACTTGGTGCAAATCACTGCCAACCTAGCCCAAGGTCACAATCGTGATGGGGATCTATCTGAGAAGGTTGCCCGTAGAAATCCACCTAAACTGAACGGGAAATGGGGACCTGAGGAATCAGAGAACTGGGATGGGGAATTCGATAAACTTTTCTTCACCCTATCCTGCCCTGATGAGAAAACTGTGCCCTTAGTTAGCTACTACCTACAGGGATATGCCCATTTCTGGTGAACCCAAGCTAAGGACAACCTCCTGAGTCAGCCTGGTTTGGGTGGGAAACCTTCATAAAGGCCTTGAGAGACAAATATTACCCTCCATATCTTAAGAAGCAGAATGCCCAGGAATTTATGATATTAGACCAAGGGACCCTGTCTGTGGAGGAGTATTACTGAAAGTTCATTGAGCTGATGAGATTTGCCCCGAAGATTACCCCTACTGAGGAAGCTCAAGCCTCACGTTTCGAGCTAGGACTTACCCTTGACCTGCAAGGAAGACTGGGGGGAGATACATTCACCTCTTTAGATCACGTGTTTGGCAAAGCTGCTCATCTTTATGCCATCAGGTTGAGAGAGGAAGGGGGTAAGCTTGGTGAGAAACGGAAAGATAATCCAAACCCCGAGGCCAGAAGTTTAAAAGAAGCATAATGGGAACCAAAACCATCAAACCCTCAAAGGAATTTCGGTAAGGACCCAATAACAACAATCTAATCCCAACAACAATAACCGCAATAAAACACCAATAACCGCAGCTTGAGCGTGTGTATAGGTGTAGAAAGTGCCCTAACAACCATCCTGGTAAGACTGTGAGGGTAACAAGGTGAATGTCGAGAATGCGGAAATTGGGACATAGAGCATATGAGTGCTACTCGAAGAAAAACTGAACCCCATTGGCCAAAAGAAGGGGAATTTTGGAGACAAGCCTCGAAATGGAAACGGAAACGGGAATGGAAATGGGGGAAGTGCTTACAATGGGAATTCTAACTACTCCAAGCCTTCAACCAACACCAACAATCAGATCTCTATTGGGAACAATGCAACCAATTCCCAAGATAAGGGCAAGGGGAAGTTGTATATGATGCGACTAGAGAAGAAGGCTCAAGAGATGTTGTCCGGGTACATTTTCTATCAACTCCACTCCTGTTAAAGTATTTTTGATTCTGGAGCATCATTGTCATTTATTGCCCATTCAACTGTTAAGACTTTAACATTGATCGAGTCTGAGTCGATTTCTATGCCTATAGTCATTCCGTCTGGGAGACTGTTAATTGCTCTAAAAGATTTCTAAAAGTGCACTGAAAATAGGGAGGGTTTCTTTCCTTCTGATCTGATAGAGTTTAACTTATCGAACCTAGACTTATTTTGGGGATGGATTGCTTGGAAGTACATGGCTAAGATAGATTGCGATGCGAGAAAGTGGAACTGAGGATCCTTCGGGAAAAAGAGTGTCATATAGGAGAATACCTCGAGAACCCGGGATTAAGGTGATCAATGCTTACAACTTAAGAACTACGTAGACAAGGGATGGCCCTATTTATGTGTTCGGTGAGAAGAGTTGAGGATGATCCGTTGAGGCCTGAAGATGTGCCAATAGTCCGAGAGTTCCATGATGTTTTTTCTGAAGAAATACCCGGTATGCCTCCAAGGAGAGATGTAGAGTTCACCGTTGACCTAGTACCTAGGACTGGACTAATTCTGAAAGCCCCACACCGACTGGCTCCAGCAGAAATGAATGAGTTGAAGAACCAGTTGGAGGAACTATTCGACAAAGGGTACATTCGACCTAGCATGTCACCATGGGGAGCACCTGTCTTATTTGTGAAAAAGAGGATGGTAGTTTAGGTTGTGTATAGACTATCGGAGTTGAACAATGTCACTGTGAAAAACAAGTACCCATTACCTAGGATTGATACTTGTTGACCAACTCAGGGTGAGATGTTCTCCAAAATAGACTTAAGGTCAGGTTACCATCGTTGAGGATTGTTGATCAGATATACCAAGACTGCCTTCAGGACTAGATATGGTCACTATGAGTTTACGTCATGCCTTTTGGGTTAACTAATGCACCTGCAGTTTTCATGGACCTTCATAATAGGATTTTTCGACCCTACCTCGATAAATTTGCGTTGTGTTCATAGACGATATACTGATCTATTATAGGAGCAAGGAGGAACATGAGGGTCATTTGAGAGTCATTTTACAGACACGTAGGGACAACCAACTGTATGCGAAGTTTTCGAAGTGTGAATTTGGTTGGAAAGAGTGTCATTTTTGGGTCACTTTGTCTCCAAGGAGGTGTGTCAGTAGATCCTGCAAAGATCAAAGCCGTGAGTGAATGGCCTACCCAAAGAATTACAGAATAAGAAGTTTCTTGGTTTAGCCGGTTACTATAGGAGTTTGTGAAAGACTTCTCCAAAATAGCAAAGCCCATGACCAACTTGATGAAGAAGGAGTTGTAGGTTTAACTGGAATGAGGACAGTGAGAAAGCCTTTCAAACGCTAAGAGAGGTTAACATCAGCCCCTGTCCTAACCTTGCCTAATGGGAACGAGGGATATGATGTGTATAGTGATGTGTCCAAGAATGGGTTGGGTTGTGTTCTGATGCAAAATGGGAAGGTCATAGCTTATGCGTCCCGTCAGTTGAAGCCATATGAAGTCAATTACCCGACACACGACCTAGAATTGGCCACCATAGTATTTGCTCTAAAAATCTGGAGACACTACCTTTACGGGGAGACCTGTCGAATCTTCACTGATCACAAAAGCCTCAAATACATCTTCACCCAGAAAGACCTTAATATGAGAAAACATAGATAGTTAGAGCTCATTAAGGACTATGACTTAGACATCCAGTACCATGAGGGTAAAGCCAACGTCGTTGTTGATGCGCTAAGTCGCAAGTCTAGCCATAGCCTGAATACATTAGTTGTTGCCAACAAACTTTGTGAGGAATTTTTTAGGCTCTAGATAGAGGTTGTTGATGAAGGGGAGGTAGAAAGATTGCTGAGTGCCCTAACCATCGAGCCCAACTTTCTAGACAAATAAGAGAGAGTCAACCTGGTATGAAGGTTGAGCGAGTCAAAGCAAAGCTTAAGGAGGGCAAAGCAGAGGGGTTTGCGATCCATGCATGAGGATGGAAGCATACGATATAAGGGTCGGTGGTGTGTACCATAAAAGTGTGAAGAGTTGAAACAGAAGATAATGGGTGAGGATCCTAGCACGACTTATTTCGTCCACCCAGGGGGAGATAAGTTGTATAAGGACCTCAAGAAGATGTTCTGGTGGCCTGGGATGAAGAGAGCGGTAGCTGAGTTTGTTTCCAAATGTCTAACGTGCCGAAAGTCAAAAGTGAACACAAGAGACCTCAAGGAAAGATTCAACCTTTAGACATTCTGACATGGAAACGGGATTCAATATCCATGGACTTCGTTGTAGCCCTACCTAGGAGTCGAGGAGGTAATAATACCATATGGGTGATAGTGGACAGATTAACCAAGACAGCAAGGTTCATACCTATGAAGATACGTGGAGTATGGAAGCCTTAGCCAAGGCTTATGTGAAAAATGTCATTCGATTGCATGGAGTACCACGAGTTTAGTATCAGATAGAGATTCACAATTCCTTTCGAATTTCTGGAAAAAGGTCCAGGAAGCATTTGGTAGTGAGCTATTGATGAGTACATCCTTTCACCCAGCTACAGACAGTCAAACCGAATGAACTATCCAGAACTTAGAGGACATGTTGCGAGCGTGTGCCTTAGAATACCAGGGATCATGGGAAGACCATTTGGACCTCATTTCTCATACAACAACAGCTACCATGCTAGTATTAAAATGGCACCATTCGAAGCATTATATGGGAGAAAGTGTCGTAGCCCTTTGTGTTGGAATGACATTAGTGAGACTTTGGTGTTATGACCTGAGATGATTCAGGAGACAGTGGATCAGGTGCGAGTCTTTCAAGAAAAGATTAAGGCTGCACAGGACAGGCAAAAATCCTATGCGGATCAGAAGGAAGGGATGAGAATTACGAAGCGGGGAAAAAGTATTGCTTAAGGTGTCCCAATGAAAGGAGTGATGCGATTCGGGAAAAAGGGGAAGCTAAGTCCTAAATTCATAGGACCATATGAGATTCTGGCAAAAGTAGACAAAGTCGCTTATCGCCTAGATTTTCCCAACGACTTAGAAAGGGTCCATAACGTGTTTCACGTATCCCAACTCCGGAGATACGTATCTGATGAGTCACATGTCCTTGAATCGGAAAACGTCGAGATAGACGAAACCTTGTCCCTATGAGGAGAAACCTGTCCAGATCCTAGACCACAAGGTGCGTAGTACGAGGAATAAGGACGTCAGAATTGTCAAAGTGTTGTGGAGAAATCAAAATACGAGGAAGCCACCTGGGAAGCCGAAGATGCGATGCGTCTGAAGTACCCTGAGCTTTTTCAAGAGGTACGTGAGTTACGGGGACGTAACTTTTCTTTTAAGGGGGGAAGAATGCGATAGAATTTCGCGCTTTCACCTAAAGTATGTTAATTATGTAGTTATGTGTAGTTATTGCTTATCTGTTGTGCGAACGTTAGAAAACGCTTGTGAAATTTTGGGACTTAAAGTGCAAAAGATCGTCGTTAAGATGGCTACCTCAAGTTTCGGGACGAAACTTCTTTTAAGGGGGGAAGCCTGTTACTCTGTATTTTGGAGTTAATTCGTTATAATTAAGAAAATATAAAGAAGTTAATAAAAAGGTATTTTAGTATTATTTACAGAATAATAAGAATATTATAATAATAATAATAATAATAATAATAATAATAATAATAATAATAATAATAATAATATGAGTCGATTTAGTTAATTTTGGATTTTATAAAAGATTAAATCGAGTTCACTTAACCTAGGGTTGCCACTTTATAATAAGGAGAGTATAAAAGGAAAAAAAGAAGAAAAAAAAATTTCAGAAAAAAAACCCTAACTCTCCTTCTCCTCCCCCAGCCGTTTTTTTTTTCCCCTCTCTCCTTCTCAGCCGTCACTTTCTTCTCTCTCCTCTCTCTCGTTGTTCTCCCTCTCCTCTATTCTTCTCTCTCGTCGAAGCAACGTCGATGTTGTGGTGTTCGAGTCGCGCGACGGTCATTGCGTGGTGCGAGCTGCGTTTGAGGTTTTGTGCGAGAAGGCTGGGTAAGCAAGCAGTGGGTGCTTGATTGTGCGTGAGTAGTCTCGAACGAGTCGAGGGTTGTGCGGGCGGTTTGCAGTGACTGCTGTGCGAGAAGCGAGGAGTGGTCGCGCGAGTAGGCGACGGTTTTGGTGTTGTGGCCGGAAGTCGGTCGCCGGAGTTCATTTGTCGGCGAAAGTCAGTGGTATAAAACCTAATATGTAGATAATATTATATCAGTTTAATTATATATTCTGTTTTTATAATTATGTTAAGTTGTTATTAATTAATTTGTAATTCCAGTTAATTAGTAACTAATTATGCTGTATAATTAGTTTAATTCATCATACTGATTTTAGTTGTGAATCTGGTTTAGGATTGTAATTAAGTAAGATAGGTAGTAGAACAAATTATATTACTGTTATTAGTTGGAGGTACAATCTTATTATACGGACCTGACTTTTGGACATAAGATTTGGTTGGACATAAGACTGGATTGGACATAAGACTTTTGGACATAAGACTTGGTTGGACATTTGACTTGATTGGTTTGGTAAAGGTAGTGGACTAATTACACTAACTAAGTTTAGTTGCTCACTAACTTTGACTCCTAAAAGACACTAAACTCATTAGAATAGAAAAGAAACATAAGTTCATGAACAATGAGTCTAGTTATCGTTTATATTTCGAATTACTAAGTCGTCAAGGACGTAGCACTAAAGTATTTACTTAATCGTTTAGGTCCCAATTTCATAAGCGGCACGTTCGGTTAATACAGCGAAAATTCTCCATTACAAGGTACGTACGCGTACCAGTTAAATTCCAAGTATTAGTATCATGATTAGGTTGCAATTTATTCTATTGGAACCTAGAAGCATGATAGGGAACGTTTGATGGATATTGTTTGGTAATATGTTTGTAATTTGAAGTCAATATGTTACATTGGATTGCGTAATTCTATCGTATTATGAACATGAGCATTGTATTCATATTAATCTGATCCATAGTGTAACGAGAGTGTTACAAGATATACGATTTGAGTACTGTGACTAAGAGAACATGTAAATGACCCTATATGGTTATGAAAAGAATGGACGGTATTCAAAAGTGAATTATGGCAATAACTTGTAGTTGGACTCCCTACAAGTGATGAACAATGGGGGGAGTGTGGGACTTGTCCTACACTCCTACGCAGGCCTACTGTGACGACAGTAGTGTCCTTATATTTTTTATAACTCAAGTAGGCGGAAGGTTCCGTACGATCTTGGGGGTATGCATACTAAGGTGATGGGTGTGAGACGGAACAAAACCGTATTTGCATTTTATCTAATATACCAAGTTGTCTATTAAGGATTTAGTAACCCGTATGTAACTAGTAAGATGACGGTGCCCGTTCGATGCCAACTAAATAAAGATTAAAGGATGTAACATATTGTAGTATCATGCTTAGGATTGTTCAATGTTGCGTTATTTATATTCATATACATCCAATGGTTCATTACATACTCAGCATAGCTGATTGTGTGTTATTATGTGTAAGTTGACCTGTGATGAACCATTGATGCTACAATGGGGAGCAGACTAGGTGAGCTGGTGCTGCTGCATGATATCGAGCATACGGGGGCTAGTCTTTAATATTTGAATCTAAAAGCATTTTGAATTAAGTACTATTGGATTTTCTAAAACTTACATAATGGTTTGTGGTTTGAATAAAAGGGGTCGTCGATGATTCCCGAGTTGTAGTTACATTTTTTAATTCTGCTGCATTTTAGTTTTCGAGATAATTTTTTGAGTTAACGTTTTTCTATTTATGCCTTGCGTTTCATCGCGGCGGTAACACTCCCAAAGTCGATGTGACGTAGATGTAGACGTGTATGGATTTTGGGGGTGTTACATGAATCATTAGCAACTAAATAAATCACTCCAATAAGAAAAAACTAAAAAATTAGAAAATTGCTTTCTGAAGTCACAAAAAAGAGATAAACTTATATTTTATGATTGTTAGGAATGAGTTTGAGGAAATAAGAAGTACTACTGCAGTTAAAAAAAAAGAAAGTTTTTTAGAGAAGAAGAATAAAAAATAGTACAATCAATGGAAAAGATTTTTCTAAATTAGGCAAATTGAGATAAGCCAATGTGTTGATGCAAGGTTTGAACTTGCAACCTCTAGGGCTTAAAACTTCCTTTACACCTTGCTTCAAGCCATTGCGCCACAATTTGTTTTGAGACATAAATTACAATTTTACTTAATTTATCTTATACAGTTATGAGGGGCCAAAACCCCCACCCGCCCCAACTATAATTCGTCCCTGAAACTAATGGAGGCTTCATGGTGAAGTATACTTGGGGATCAAGGAGTTCTAGAATACCTTAGGAAGCAAGGAGAGAAGCTTGAGGAAGAAGATGGGTTGTGTGGATAGTGATTTTCTATTTTCGGAAAATTTCTAATTCGTTTGCTATTACTAAGTTTAGTTGTAACAGCCCGGTCTTCCGAGCTGCTAGTGAAACACACTTAACAACCATAAACTAGAATCTAAATCTTAATGAATAAAATCGCAGCGGAAAAATAACCTTAATTACACCAATAACTCGACTAATATTCCCAAATATTATACATCGAAATATAAACAACTATCTAGAATATAAACTTAATCCTTAAGCCACGACGACATCTTAATCTTGCTTCACTTCCATTCTCGAGCTCTTGATACCAAACCTGCGAATTCAGAGGAGAAATACAAAACAAACAAAATTCCAAAATGAATGGAAAACTCGTAACCTTTACTTCAGCCCGTTATAAACATTTTATTTCTCAAATCATTTCCTTTTATTTACAACGCTGGCATAGCTCATTCTCTTAAACAACCAGTGGCAAGTACAGGCTTTGGACAAAGAACAAACACTGCCTCCAAGGTTCGTTATGGAGCCCAGCAATACTACCCCCAAGGTTCGTTATGGAGCGTAGCCGACCGTATCAAAAGAGTAACCATCCTCCACCCATACCTTGCCCACTTTCTGTTTTCAGTTCATAAACTAAGCCAGCAAAATAGTTGCGTATTCATAATCAATCAATGACATTTCATCATTACATTCATAACTATGGCCATAGTACGAACTTATTTATCAAAAATAGAATAGAAATCCAAACACACATGGGCATGAGTAAATGATTTTACTGAACATAAAAGTTACCTGAACGCAATCCAATTCCTTATTCTCCGAATAATACTCCACTCCATGATCATCCTCCAACAATCGCCTCACAACGATAATAATAATCAGTAGGATCCTCACTAAATAAGAACTAATTTAAACTAAATCTCCCAAATAGAAACTAACTAATTCTATATAACTTCTAAACTTATCTTCAAATATAACGATTCCAACTACAACAACAACAATTCCCTAACAACTAAGTTTCTTATATGAAACCACTAAACTATCAACAAAAACTAATACAACAAAGATAAATTATAAATCTTAATCTGATTTTCTTTTCAAAACCCATGAAAATATTTAGACAATCAATTAATAGAAATAAAATAATATAATAAGGTTGATGATAATATACTTCTTCAACCCATAAGCTTAGTTTTCTTTTGAAACAACAATAGAGTAAGAAATAAGAACAATTAATAGGGCACAACATTAATACGCAGCAGTAGTTGAACAATAACACAACAATAATAACAGAAAAGGGAAGAACAAGAACACCACCTGATGCACAACAGTGCTGACCACAGCGACAACAACAAAACAAGCAGAGGAGAATGATAACAGGGCAGCAGCAACGGCGACCAACAGCAACAGCGACAGCACCACCAACAACACCAACGAGAAATCACAACAACAACAACAACAACAACAACAACATCACCGACAAACACAACCGGTGGTAGAAGAGAGGAATAATTGGGGTTTTGGGTTTTTCACGGGGTTGGGTTGGGGTTTTGTCTAGAAATGTCGTGACATCAGAAGAATAAGGTTAGGAATATTAGTATTTGATTTCCTAATTAAACCGACAAAAGAACAAAGAGGAAAGGATACCAACCCAAATCGATAAATCACAACTTTTAATGTTTGTAGTTTGGGCAAACACCACCCAACAAAATTTTAAATTAATAATAATAACTTCACAAAAATTAAATATATGAATATATTACAAACACGACAAATAAAAATAGTACTCCAACCTAAATAAAATATGAATATCAAAACCATAATTAACTTACTAAATATAATTTAGCATTTAATAAACGCCTTTAAAAATAAGCCTGTTACATTAGTACTTTCCTATTTTGTTTCAATCTAAAACCAAAGTAACTTAGATTATTTTATTAAATACTTGATTTCTTTTATTTCAATAAATTAAATTTGTGTTTAATTAATTTTAATCAAGCTCAAATTTTCGGGATATTACAGAGATGGCGTGCGTTCTGGAGCTGTAAGAGAAGACAGGGAGATGGAGGAGAGAGAGAAGAGGGGGCTGGAGTTTTAGGGTTATGATGGATCATTGTAAACTCGTCAAATATAACCTAAACTATCCAAGATAGGGTAAGTATAGAGTCGAATCCATAAGAAAGTAGGGTTAATCAAGGGTTAATTCACTAATTATAATCAGCTAATCTATTTTGGGGGTTTTTCGAAAGTTTAGCAATAATTCTAAAGTCTAAGGAAACTAGGATATTGGCAAAATAAATCAATAAAGCAAGTAAGGGAGATAAGATAAAGGTAAAGGAACTAGAGGATTAGGGAATTCACCAACATTTTCGATCCAACAATCCAATCATCAAAGCTAAGGGTTAACAAATAGGGGATCACAAGGGGGAAATCATGCATAAAGGAACTTTGATTACTCTCTCGAGCTAATTAGAGGAGCTTGATTAGTCACTCGTGACCTATTCTCATGGCATGAGCAACCAATTTAGCCATATCAAGAACAACATGATTAAGGAAGCTCCCCTGAACTAGAAAATACCTTTTTTCATGGATATCCTAGTCTAGCAACCAAACTTAGTTTATTCCTAGCTTGATCTCTCAATCCTTCACTAGTAATTTCAAATATGCATGTCAAGTGGCGATCAAGCATCCAACAAACCAAATCAAGCAAGTTTTATCAACAAGTTCAACCCCAAAAGTTTACTCTCTAACTTAGATTTAGGATCCGAAAAGTAAATGAAGGTTACATTTCGTCCCCTAGTAAGAAACTACTCACGCATCATGGAAATAAAGCAAAACAAAACTTGAAATAACTTCATCACCGTAATCATGGAAGAAATAGAAAAGGGGGAAATAATCAACTAATAAACAAGGTCTAAGCAAACAAAACAATGAAAATAAACAAGATTAAGAAAAGAGAAGATGAAATAAATAAGAAATTATCAACTTTTCAGCTTGCATAAATGTGAAAATAGAGTCCCAAAGCTTCAAAATTGAACTTTCTCTCTTCTAAAGTTTGAGTAATAAGCAAAATTAAATCTATCTCTAATTAGAATGTAAATTAGCTTTTTCTAAAACAAGAGGAGTTTCTCATATATAGTCCTAAAATAAAGTAAGCATAATCACAATAAAACCCTCGTACATAAGAGGATTAAAGGAAGTTTCATTTCCAAAAAGACTCAGCGACCCGGGCGGGTTAGAGGACCCGAGCGATCAAGTTGAGGTTGACACGGACGGGTCAAGTCTGACCCAGGCGGGTCGGACCAACAATATTGAAATTTCATTTTTCCACGTATCGACTCGTGCGGGTCAGTTGACTTGAGCTCTCAGTTTCGTCAGTTCACATTCAAATGGCCATTGGTTTTCATTGGAAATGAGCTTGTGACCACTTGTTGGAAAGCTATTGAGCCAAGATTTCATATCCAACTTGAATCTCTAAAAAATGTCTTGTGTGCTAAAACTTATGGCCATTTTAAGGTGATCCTTATGCGCAAACCTTTCCAAAATTAAGCTTCTTATATTTGCCCCCGTGAACTCATTTATGCTTCCTTGATGCTTCCATGACCTTTCTCTTCGATCTTAATATCTGGGGTTATGCAAGTGTCCTCCCAGTATGCTTCTAAAGTCCTGAAATGAAACAAAGCGACCAAATAAAGTGCATACAATAAGGAAAAATGCACAAATTAAGGAAATAGCTAACAAACTAGCCTAAACTAAATCAAAAACAACTATAGTACCAACTAAAAGCAATCAAAAAGTAAAGCAATAAACAAGACATCTGGTTAAAGATCGCTGGAGAGAGGAGTTAAGAAGGGTTAAGGGAGGAGGGAGGAGGATGAGAGTGTTAGGGAAATTTAGTGTTAATGAAGATGCGTTGCCTCGATCCGTCTTTTTTATTAGTGCCATGGGGAACGTTGAGCCAGGAGGAGTAGGGACTAGGCCTTACGAAGTGAGATGTCATGACTTTGAGAGTTGGAGATGAGAAAATGGAATTTGCATTCAATAAGAGCATGAAAGCCCCTTATTATGGAAGATATGCTTATGATTAATACCCCTTAAGCAAGAAGTGTAAGCTAACGGGGTTTGATTGAAACAAGGGATCCCCTTGAAGATGTGCTTCTGGGGGAGGAACAAGAGAAGAAGGGTGAAGTTTGACACCTCGATCAAAGAAGCCATGGACAAGGCACCTATCGATCAAATTAATCATGCAAAGTTTGATGTATTGGAAGTTTCTTTGAAAAAAGAGAAGATGACTACGCCTCCTCCCACATGTGAGTTAGAACCCCCTCCCCCTTGTTTGATATATGGTATACTTGGAGATATGCGAATTACCCGTGACTGTCAATTCTACACTCAATGGTACTTCTCTTGAAAACCTTCTTTGTATTCTCAACATCAAAGTGTCATTGGGCATACAATTGACAATCTCATGGGTGTAATTCATGTTTTATGTATGCATCAAATTCATTTAGATGATGATCAAACCTTCTTTATTAAGCCTCAAAGAAGGATAAATCCCAACATGAAAGAGGTGGTTAAAAAACAAGTTCTAAAGCTTCTTGAAGGAGGATACTCTACCCTATATCAAATAGTAGGTGCATTAGTCCCGTCCAAGTTATTCCAAAAAAAATGTGGAATGATCGTCATCAAAAATAAAAAAAGGTGAACTCATCTCCACAAGGTTGGTCACCAAATAGCTTATTGTTGATATTTGAATAATGTCCCAAATGATTAGAGGGGGGCACTATTGAAAGTTCTTACCTCTGAAAAAATTGCAAATTTATTTGTGTGATATCCCTTATACGTATCACATTAAGTTAATACTTTCTTCGTTCTTTTTCTATTACAATAAATACTTGTTAGTAAAAATTATAAATATTTGATATGTTTAAAGTATATATCGAGACGAATAACAAGACCACGCATGACTGTATTTATTTGTAAGTAAAAATCACAATAGATAGTGAAAGGAAGATGGGTGAATAGTGTGAAATTTTCATTATTATAAGGAAAAATTGACACCATGGGGCTGAACTATACCCGGTTTTCTTTAATAGGGACAAACTTTCAATATTCCAGTGGGGAGCCCAAGTATTGTATGACCCGGATTTGCGTGGACCCAACAGGTAATTTAACCTGCTACTTCAGGTAACTTGAGTCACGTGATCATTAAATGAACGCGTGACTTTAAAAACCTCCCCACCCCTGTTGTTTTTTCGTGAATCCTCTTTGTTCACCCTTTCTTCTTCTCTCTGTTCTTATTTCTTCTCTCTGTTCTTCATTTCTTCTTCTCTCTTCAATGGCTTCTGCATCTGGATATGGGTCAGTGAATACAAGAAGTTCCCACCAAGCAATTGCGAAGTGTAACCATGACATTCCTACGAAATTGCGCACTGTGAAATCTGGTGGACATGTTGGAAGGAAATTCTATGGGTTTGCGATGTGGCCAGTAAGTGTACCTGAAATTAGGGCAAAATTTTAAAATTTTTTGTTTCTGTTTTTTTTTTAAAAAAAAATACATGACTAATGTTGTGGTTCTTTCTCTTTAATAGGCAGCAGGTTGTGGATTTTTCAAATGGGAAGTTAATGAAGGGTATTCAAAGGAATGTCATGAATGTGAGAAGTTACATGTGAAGTTGTTGGAGCAGTTCACAAGCATTGCTGAGTTGGAGTTGCAATTCAAGATTTTTGAAGACAAGGTTAGCAAAATAAAGATGAAGAAGGACAAAATGGCTGCTGAAGTTGAAGAGATGAGGAAGGAGATGGCTAGAATTAATGCTGAATTGGCTAAGACTAATGGAGAAGAGAAATTGGTTGTAAGGGCGTTGTTGTTGTCCTGGATTTTCTTTGCTGTGATCATTGTTTCCATGAAGTGATCATTATAGTATGTTTAGGGTGGGGATGTTAGTATGATGCAAATTGTAAGGGTGGGGATGTTAGTTTAATGCAAATGTTAGATGGGTAGAAGAATGTATTTTGGAAGCTTTTGACAATGAATGAAAGTTTGCATTTTGTTTCAAAATCAAAGCCTGCTTACAATTGCTTAGAAGTACTTTAAATTCACAGCAAAATATCATTGTTGTCCTTCACAAGTACTTAAAATTGAACTACAATATCATTGTTATCCTTCACAAGTACTTAAAACTAGGACTACAATAGCATACCCATTGTTTAAGGCAACAAAACTACATAACAAGTCCAAAACAGATTAATGAGACTACATTTGTAACCCTAGGAATAATGAATTGGCAGAATTGGGATTCATATGTTGCTAGTTGATGCTTGGCTGCTGTTGAATGGACCTTTCGAGGTTGAAACTATTGATTGAGAAACCTCCATAGGACGACCACTTTGAGAAGGAGCCTGCACATTTGGTAAAGGTGAGACACTTAATCAATTTCTTTCAAGTTAGATAACAATGTGAAATATTTACACAATAAGAGAATCAAGAGACCTTACCCTTCCACCTCTAGCTCCCTTTGAACCTGTGCCACTGCTTGATGCACCCCTAGCAGCTCCTGCACCCCTAGCAGCTCCTGCTCCCCTAGCAGCTCTTGACCCCCTGGCAGCTCCTCCTCCCCTAGCAGATGTTGACCCCCTGCCAGCTCCTCCTCCCCTAGCAGATGTTGACCCCCTAGCATATCCTGACCCCCTAGCACCTCTGGAACCCCCACCACCTACTTCAGTTGATGAACTCCTGCCTCCCCTAATTACCCTTCCTCATTTCCCTAACCTACTTGGTTGGGCAGTTGCATTAAGGTGTGATCCATGGTTGTCAGAATCAGTTGGTGTAGGCTGTAATGCATTCTTAGCTTTCTTTTGAGGTGGTTGGGAAGGTTCACTACCTTTGTTTGGACATGTTCTTTTGTTGTAAGTTTTTAGTTTACAAATGCTACAACTCATTTCCACCCCATGTTTAGTTAACCTCCTAGATTTCTTAGGGTTCTCATGGGGGTCCTTCCTTCTGTTTTTTCTAGGTCTCCCAGGACCAATCTTGATAGGTGGAGGGACTAAAGGAGCTACAACCTTGGGCCAGTGCCTTTCACCAACTACTGAGGGTATGGATCCTACATAAGACTGTAGGTATGTGGCCCTTGTGTAGAATCCTGACACAAAGTCCTTAGCATTCTTTCTACAAAATAAAATGCAAGCCACTGCATGACAACAGGGGATTCCACATGAATCCCATTTCCTACATGTGCATGACTGTGCAGCCAAGTCCACTGTCAAACTGTCCATCTTATGATTAACTTGGAAAGTTGTGTTTGTGAATGGAATTACCATGCAGTTGGCAGCCTCTGCCTTTTCCTTATTTAACCTAGCTTGTATCCTAGGACAGATCTGAGCCTTAGATGCTTCCATTTCTTGCCTTTTCACCACTAATCTCTGCATAAGGGCTACCCTTATGTCTCCAACATGTAAATGATATGTTTTGTCCTAGCAGCTATAATATAGCCATTGAAAGTCTCAGACAGATTACTTGTTAAACATCCACCTTAGTGTTAGTATTCAAATGTGCTCTACAAAAAACAGAGGGGTTGTGGGCTTTGAAAGCTTTTGTTGCATCAGGGTTAATGGTATCCATTTCATCTAGGGCATCAGTGTAGTCTGCAATACTATAAGCCTTAGCTGCTCTCCAGAACAACAATTTCATTTCATCACCCTTAAAATCTTTGTGCCAATGGGCAAAGATATGCCTAGCACAATGCCTATGCTCACATTGGGGAAAAATAGATGCAACTGAGCTTATAATTGCCTAGTAAAACAAACATAGAGGAGAATTAAAATGATTGTGCATTAATATGTAATTATGAATAACTTAATCATCAAAACAAATGTAGTTTAATGCATATGTAATTAAAACTTACCAAGAGTTCATCTGAAACAATTGTAAGACCTTCACCTTGTCCTAGGTTCAAAGCTGTTTGAACCTCACTAAGAAACCATGACCATGAGGAGTTGTTCTCACCTTCAACTATGGCCTAGGCAACTGGATACATTTGGCCATTGGCATCCCTGCCAACAACTGCCAATAATTGACCACCCAAAAAGGTCTTCAAAAAGCAAGCATCAATGGACAAGAACCTTCTGCAACCCTCCTGCCACCCTTTTCTCACACCATCAAAACAGATGAAGAGTCTTTGAAACACTGGAGTTGCACTCCTCCTTGGTCTTTCATCATTCAACAACCTTATACAAATCTCTGCATCACTGTCTCTCAAGGCTTGAAGGTATCTACCTAGTTTGGCATAATGTTCTTCCATGGAACCATGAAGCAGTTTATGGGCCTTGTACTTCACCTTATAGGCCAAGGCACTCTTAATAGCAACTCTATATGCTTGTCTCACTGTCTCAATCAGCTCCTTGGCTGGCCAGTGAGGCCTTGCCTTGAAAATCTCCAAACACTGCTTTGCAAGCCAAGTAGATGTCATTTGTCTGTTGCCTTCCATGTTCCTTGTGCAACTGTGTTCATCATCAACAGATTTCACAACAAAGCATGCCCTCCTTGAATCCCAGGAAGCAAACAACCTGAATGGGCACCCTGTAGTGCACTTCACCTCCATTCTCCCTTGCCTCCTTTTATTACTTGTAGCAAAGTACAAGTTTCTTCCACAGGTTATAGCAAACCTAGCCACAGAACTCCTAAATGCCTCTCTACTTGGGAACTTGAGTCTAACTTTCCACACAAAATTTGTGAAATTTGTATTCTCAGTAACTAGAAGTCCTCTCCCTCTTCTTCTCCTAACATCCACATTATCATCACCACTGTCCTCTGGGGTATGGATGTCATCCTCACTGTCCTCATACTCACTCACATTTTCTACCTCACCAGTATCTTTCTCAATTTCCTCCCTGTTAGGAGCATGATATCTAAGGCCCAATCTTCCTTCTGTTGCATCCTTTTGAAGTTGCTTTGCCAACTGAAACAACTTTGAGTACTGTCTCCTTCCCCTTCTTCTTCAATGTGTTCTAGAAACCCCAGCTCAGGTTCTTCTTCCCTCTCTAGATCACTCAATCTTTCAGGTTCTAGCTCAGTATCATACTCATCATCTCCATCAGAATCACCAAAAGTTTCATACTCAGGATCTGATTCTTCTTCAGAAGATTCTTTCCCAAGGAGCTCATTTAAGGTCAGTGGACTCTCTGGTCTGTTATCATACCACTGATAGTATTCATGTGGAAACGTTTCTTGGTCATAAATGAAAGCTTCTTCAGGCTCAGTAACTGGTTTTTTCCCAGATATAGGTGTATCTGAAGGTGGTATTGGTGGTTGATCTTGTTACTGTGTTTGTGGAGTTGTTTGGGATAAAGTTTGTGACTGTGTTTGTGGAGCTTCTTGGGTTGA